>NW_027502011.1:0-28339 GCF_021521415.1 Bidens hawaiensis | reverse complement strand
CCATAGGATTGTCTCCCTCGGTCTTTGCTTTCTTTTCCCCCCGACAAAAAACTAGTGCACCCGAACCGTTTTCCATTGGAGTTAACATTCGAGTTCCAAGGATTTTTAGGTTGGGTCGGCTTCATGACCTCCCGTTGATCATATAAAGTACCAGCCAAGGTAACCACCGAGTGGAAGGTTCTCATGTCAGTGGTCATCATTCCCCTCCGAGTATCCACCGAAAGACCCTTCACATACTTCTTGGTTCCCTTGCTCTCAGGAGTAACCAGGTCTGGCCACAATTTGAGCCATTTGATTAAACTTGGTGGTATACTCTTGATCGGTCAAGTCCCCCGCCTCCAGGGTTAGGAATTCCTGTTCCATTTTATCCAATTCATGCGAAGGACAAAACAGATTGGTAACCAGCTGCTTTAATTCCCCCACACCCCCCCCCCAAGTCATCCTCCTCATAGCCCTATCTCCCATGGCCTAGGTAAAATTATCCCACCAGCATAATGCCTACAAACCGAACGAGGCTGTAGCAAAGGTAAACATATCCTCCCCCTTACACTTACTGATCTTCAGAACTACTTCCATTTCCCGCACCCATTGGTGTGTTGTGGACGCATCCTTGGTACCAACAAAAGTAGGGGGTCACATTTCTTAAAATCCCCATATTAACAACCCCTTGCAGTAGCTCTAGCAGTTCGAATCCTGCACTCATCATCACTCAACTTGATCAATTCGGCCTCCATTCGGCCACTCTTAGCCCTATCTCCCTGACCAGAACCCTTCACCAAAAATGTCTCCTCCATGGCTTTAACAGTCTCAGCAATGATCTTGGGAATAGCACTGTGAAGAACCTCGTAGACCTCGTCCACAATTGTCGCGCCCATCGACAGGTCTAAGGCGGGATTCTCCCACTCTTCGTGAACCGAGGTTTTTCCCGAACGAGACTCGAACTTTCCCTTTCAGCCTCAACGCGAGGTCTATGACCACGTCCGCTGGTACGACCCCTTCTAGCAGATTGAGTGTTCGCCATGCCTTATCTCTACAAGGATAGAACTTTAATACAATTAAGCACAAGTAGTATCTAGGATATGGAAAGTAATGGTAACTACAAATAACATTGATCAAGTGTGGTTAGTTACTTACTTTACCCGCCCATCCTATTCATATTAGCATTCTACCAGACACTCAAAGCAAATTGTAAACACTAAACATAAGTTATAATACTCGTAAAATTAAAGGTTACCTCTTGAAGTGCAGCTACCCGCGGTTTGCTATTATAGTCCCTCTCGTAACTGTTCGAGTCCAAGAACCGACGGGTGCCCGGATCTCTTGTACGTTGGCTCTGGTACCAACTTGTAAGACCCCAAAACTCGGGAGTCCTACATTTGGTAATCATTCCAAACATATTCAAATATAAAAGATAAACAAGTTTCATATAATTCAAAAATTCAACATAGAGTATTCTTACAGCGAAAAAATTAACAAAACATCCAAACACTGTTCTTAAAACGAAAAAGGAAGATTATAATATTCTTAATTATTAAAATGATAAGGAACATTGATTTAGAACTGCCAAAGGACCTCGGGTAGTTTTGAGCACATCCAAGCAGTCATCTCATCCACAATCAACCTTAAAATCAATCTAACATACACACCAACTCATCTTGATCTGAGTGAGTTCATGTTTTTATAAATGAAATTTATCAAAGAATGGTTAAGATATTTAGCATACGACTTCCATAAAATTAAATAAATAAATGAATAACTTTCCATAGTTTAGCACGTAACACGGGCCACGTCCTCTCAAAATCAAAACACAAGGTCAAGGACCTGAGTAAACATTCACCCCAAGAACTAATTAACTGTTAGGGAATTTGTAAACATCCTTTCGCCCGAAAGACAGTCAAACTATCGCAGGACACATCCACCTTAACCTCCAATAGGGAAATTAAGGAATTTTAAAACATCCATTTGACCCGGTCACAGCTTAACAAAAACGTCCTCGTGGTGGACACACACACTCACATCCAATTGAACCAAACATAAATCATGTAAACTTCTAAGCATAGATAGCAAATATAACAAAATCTATGCAGTATCATCCAAGCGGTTCAAAAGGGTAAATCGTCATAAAATGGGTATGCTAGCCCAAAACATTAAAACATTCAAAAAGGGGAATCATGAAACTCACCTGAAATGGATCACACAAATATCACAACTAGATCCTCTTGCTAACTACTCACAATTCATAAGCCTGTCAAGTTAAAGCACAAAACAATCACTAACTTGACCGCAACGACTAGCTTACTCTACGAGACGTCCTAACAGGATTGGATTGACCCATGGCCTCACCCAATATTCATATTTATCTACATCAGCCCCCTGAAGTCCTTTAATTACCCAAAACTCCCCTTCCAATATAACCACCACCAATGGTTCCCAAACTATGTCCTTCTTACGTTAATTGTGTTAAATTCGCGCGTTAACGAACTGATTAACCAACCACCAACCAAACCAGCCACATTATGATAACATTTGACATTATTATAACCTACCCATCAATATTTAACCACCAAAGTTGATGGGGTTTGAAATCTCATCATTTTCCACATAAATTAACAATTAATCGATTTTACATGCTCTTACAAATCTATTAAGGAATCGCCAACTAAACCAGCCCTTATAACCAAAAAAAATAATTTTCCTACTGTTCTTACACTAAAATAAGACCCCACAAACTGATCGGGTTGGAAGTTCCTTCAAACACTACAACAAAAAGGACTTTTTAGGACCTTTGGTGTGGGACGCTTGTGAAATAGAGTCCTAAAATCTATTTAATAGGACAAATGAACATTTGAGGTCCTTTTACAATATACGCTACAGAACCTGTGTCCTAAAAAGTTATTTAATAGGATGGATGATTCTTTGGGGTCGTATTATCATATAACTTAATAAGACACTTAAAATCTAAATCCTAATAAAGTAACATATAAGACATGTAGTTATTGGTGTCCCATTATGTAGTAATGTAATAGGACACTTGATCACTGGAGGTCTTATTATAACATAATTTAATAGGACATTTTGTAGTTAAGTCATAACTGTGCGGTGTTATAGGACCATTTCTAGTCGATGTCATATAAGAACATAACTTAATAGGACATTTTACACTATGGTCTTATAACTTTAACCTTTATAAGACGCTTAATCATTGTGGTGTTATTATAATACATTGTAATAGGACATGTGATATTTGAGTCATAAAACATCTGTTTTATAGGACGCTTATTCGCTAGAGTTTTATTATAACATAACTTAATAGGACACTTGACACTTGAGTCTTATAACTTTAACCTTTTTGGGATGCTTAACCATTGTGGTGTTATTATAATACACCGTAATAGGACACTTGATATTATAGTCATAAAGCATATGTTTTATAGGACGCTTATTCGCTAGAGTTTTATTATAACATAACTTAATATGACACTTGACACTTTAGTTACATTTAAGATGTAACTTCATTCCTTTTAAGTTTATGATTTCCGAAATTTACCAATGTATCTTTCCCCCAAATAGTTTTCCGAAAAAGTTGAACTTCCCACTCAAAACTTAAATTTCAATAACAAAAATTTTCCCCAACTGATTTCCTCTTTTAGACTACTCCCATTCACAACCCAATCCAACCCAACTTTTCATTAAAAAACTAATTTCTCTCTCTTTCACCTACACAACCCAACTAAACCCAAAATTTTCACTCCCATTCACAATCAAACCAAACCAATTTTATATCAAATAAACACACACACATATATGTAATATAAACAAAAACTTTAAAATTCTATATGTCATGATGTGGTCGACCCCCTTTTACGAAGCCACCAGATTGGTTGAATTGATTTAGCCCTAACTTATATGGGTAATAAAATCTCAAAAATCTAATTTATAACCATCCCTCAACCTCACGGGTTTATCCATCGAACAATAAGGGTTTCAAAACCCCAATTCACCGCAATCACTTCTCCTATCAAATTCGTAGTCGTAAATCTCACTTGGATTTTCCTATCCGAGTTATAATAACCTCTGGCAAGATTAATCCAGGTTTTTTTTTCTTCTTCTGCCAATTGACCAAATTTATGTTATCGGTGATTTTTGAATCTCAACGATGATCCTTATCTCCCACCTTCAATTCATCCATAAATTATCTTCAGGTAACCTAACCTAATATTTTATTTAATGTTCTATCAAAATTCTGTAAGCATTTTTCTTTCTAAACTTGTCAATTACTCAATTCGCACAAAACAGTCTAATCGCATCATAAAACCCTAAGTTTATGTAAGTCGCTGCACTGAGCGATTTGATTTTGATCTTATAATTACTGTTATTAAATGCCTTGTTTTGATGTTAATCGGTGTTAGGTAGAATTTCCAGATTAATATTTCACATGCGTGTATCTAAAGAGCCTCCTATCCACAAATAATGCGTCAATTTCATCTCATATATCTGTTTCACTATAATTTCTAGGTTATGATATTGTTCAATTGTTGTTTAAACTTTAATACAAGTCAATTTAAGAGACCCAAATCTAACTCGTATGTCTCTTCATTTTCTCAATTTTCTAGTTAAATTAGGGCTGTGTGGGTATCCTATGTTTTGCCTCTATTATTAAATTCATTGATTTCATCAAATTCGAATTGCTTGGATGTATTTGATATGATGGGGATTGTGTGCACATTCATTATCTCAAATAATCCCTATTTTGATTGGTTTGAAACCCATTGTAATTTCTTGAATTTTTTATCACGACAGAACATGATGTTAGCAAATTGGAACTGTGTTGAAGGTTTAAGCGGAAGAGTGTTGTGTTCTTCAAGCAGCTAGATTTTTTCTAATTACTAGTAAGATTTCTTTGTTAACTAATTTTAAAGATAAACAAGATAGAAGTCATACGATACCATGCTTATGTAACCTGTGCTTATTACTAATTGAAAGCTTTATGCGTATTCTAATCTTGTTTGTAGGTCAATGTAACAGCATAGGCGATAAATAGCTTGTGCAATAATTTAAGATAGTTTGACAAATATTATCCTCACCATAGTATTATTATATGAATAAAACACAGTAATTGATACAAAGCCAGTTTGAATTTATGTGTGTACTCATACCGTATGACAGGTTTCGATGGAACCCGGAACACCGCATGCATCAAATATCACATCTCAAGTACGGTCTCACATGTTATGGATGGAGAAAAGAAAAGAGTGAGTTTACCTTTAACACTGGGTTCTAAGCAAAGCGTGTTCAGGTCCAAATGGATCATTTAACAAAACTTCAATTTGGTTCCATTTAAAACAGGTTCATGCCATTCTAATAAATATGAGTTCGGGTTAAAACGGATCATTTAAAAGAAATAGTTTGGTTCGGATTGGTTTGACCAATACCATTTTTTTTAATCATTAGGTAATGCATCAAATATGATTATATGCATTCTTACAATTATAATATTAACATCTAGGTATCCGCCACTCTCAATATTAATTTACTCTAATTTTGTTTATCAAGGTACAGGTGTTGTGGGAATGTTCATTTTACTCTAATTTTGTTACATAAAAATGATTTTGTTTCAATAACATTGTTGCAAAAAGGTAATGTATTTGACAGTTGACTGTAGTGTGTTTTTGATTCGCAATTGGTGTTTTTTGGTTGGGTTTTAATGTTTAAAGTAGTTATAGTGACTGATCTAAATCTTAAACATATAGGATAGGATATGGGGCATGACAATCAAACAATAGATATATGACAGCTTAGAACTTTAAACCACAAGATGGTAAATGATTCAGAAAACAGTGCAGCTCCACACAATTTAAGTAGATGTGACACGTTATTTGAATAATATTATTAGCAGATTATTTTTACTATATTATTATTTATTTCTTCATAACCTATTAAAGCAAGAAACATAGCATTAAAATTTCATTTTAGATACAGAATACTACATTGGAATTTCACCAAATTCGTCAATACTAAGAGTTTGATTGAACATCAACCCAATATTTATTAATCACTAATAATGATTTTATTTCATGATTGTTTCAAACATCTTCGTAACCAGATTAGAGAGCAACAAATATTAAACATGTTAAAAGTATCAAATACAATGTAATTCATAAATATTGGTAACACTATAAGCTGGTTGGTTAACAAGGCTTAACTTGATTTCGTATGAGGGTGTGAAATGGGTTTTAATTACTTGTGTTTACATTGTATAAGTTCTTAAAGCGTATTAACTCGTGTTTTGATGTGTTGGTAGATAATTGAGTAGAAGTGACTCCCACTGGTGATAAGCATGCTAGCTCGGGTGGAAGCTGTGAAACCATGCTGGAAGATTGTGCCTACAAAAGACGTTATTGGCGCTGCTTTTAAGGATCATGTTAAGTGAAAAGATGCGATTTTTTTTATCTGTAACTAGACAAAGGTAAGTATGCATTTTCACCATGACTCGAACATTTATGTAGATACGCACAAACACACTAATATATTAAGAAAAGCCGAGGCTGAAAACGGCTATTGAAATGCTTAGGGCCCACACGGGTCTCGATGACAGCTTTAGTGACAGCTTTAGTGGCGTCATTTCACATTATTACCCCGGAAAGAGCATTCTCATCCCATCCATCATCTTCTCCCCATATTTAAATTTTAAAAAAATATACTTGATAACTAACTCCATCTCATCCACCATTTGTAAGGAGTAGGGGTGTACACGATTTATGCCCGAGCTCGGCTTATTTTAATATATGGGGGCTCGAGCTCGAACTTGGCTCGTCTCGAGTTATTTTTCTTAAGCTTGAGCTCATCTCATGAGTTGTTTTCTTATGCCCGGGCTCGGCTCGTTTATTATTTCATTTTTTGGCCTTATCTTTAGTAAAAGCACTAAATAATGTGTTTCTCATAATAGTGCTTTATGTTACCCATAACATACAAGTAATGGGAAATGGGAATGGGCAAAAAGTTGATTTAAATACTTGTGATGATTGTGAAGCTATTATTAAAACCATAACGTTTTTTATGAATGTTCTTACTTTTTGTATGATTAAATTGTTAATATTTGATAAGAAAATTAATCCGAATATTACTACTAGATGATTTCGCCATCGTGTGGTAACCAGGTTTGATCTTGTTCCATCTTTGTATTTATTTAGTTAGTGTTCAACTTATTGCAAATTCAAGGATTGCAATTAGTTTAAGTCTATTGATAGTATTAGTGTAATTATATGATGTATTTTTGTATGTTTATGTATGTATGACTTTACAGTTAATGACATGTTTTTTCCGCTTTAGTCATCATATTAGAGTGCCATTTAGATGCTGTAATTTTCTTATTTTTTTTTCTTATGCCTCTAGTACTCATTTTCTCTATGTACGCGTAGATACTTGAAAAGAGGGGTGAATGAAAAGCTTGTGTTACGAATGATTTCGAAATTGAACAAACAACATTTGAGGATGTTCTGGACTTTTGGAAGGTTATGACATGAAGATTGTGAAAAAAGGTTCATGAAGGCAATGAAGTTTTGAGTTTTATTCTTGTGATTTATATGTTTGATATTTAGACTAAATTTGACACTTATTAGACATTTCTGTTTAAACATTTTGAATGTGTTCAAAGACTATTAAACTTTGTATTGAACTAATAATATTATAATTTCTACATTTTATAGTTTACATGTCAAAACATTGTAAAAGTGCCATAATATGTTTTTATTGGGACGCTTTTTAGGTTGTTAATGAATTTATTATGCGACCATATAACTGGTTTCATAATCTTACTTGGATACCAGGACTTTTTTCTTGGTACTAAAGTACCTATAATATTACATCATAATGGTCCTATAAATTAATTTTTAAGGACGCCTACATGTGTATCAAAATATTAAAGGTAGGTAAGCACATGTTAAACCATTGTAAAAGTGTCATAATATGTTTTTATTGGGACGCTTTTTGGGTTGTTAATCGATATATATTATGCGACCATAAAACTGGTTTCATAATCTTATTTGGGATATCAGGACGCTTTTTGAGTTCCGAGACTTATTACAACCCCTTTACATGAAACGTTTTTCTCGTTGGTCCTATTAAATGAAAGGTCCTATAAAATAACATTTTAAGACGCTTTTGTACGTACTAAAAAGCCCTTTTTGTTGTAGTGATCCTGACAAGTCCGGCGCTAGAGGTGAGACGAAACAAGCTCACGACTCATCCTCTGGTGCAGGTACTAGTACTAGTGCTGATGATTCGAATAAGCAGGTGGTCGTTTATCATGATTCGACGAATGTCAAGCCGATTGAGTCGATCAAGGCTGACACTGTTATATTCGTTGATGATAAGGGGGTGATAAGAAACATTGTTAATGCTGATGAGATCGAGGTTGGACAGTTTGTTGAGTGATCCTTAACACGAGAGCATATTTCTATACTGCTTGGTCTTAATGACGATGAATTAACCGTGTTAGAGGCTGAGGAGGATGTGGAGGTTGTGAATGATGAAGAGGTCTTTGATGATCCGAACATTCAGATGAACACGTCTTTTATTTATGAAGACGAGGAGATAGAGATTGAGGACGTGACGGCTGAGGAGTATCCTGATTTATTTCAACACTCTAATGTTGATCAGGGTGCTCCGGTATTTACTGAAGAAACTGTCAAAGCAGCCGAGGATCAGTTGGAGAAGGAATCAAAGGGAAAAGCTGTTGATACAAGATTTGATTCAAAGACTGATCCATCAATTGAAGATATTCGAGGTTGGTTTGCTTTTAGAGACAAGAGGGCTCGTAAGATTATTGATGCATACAGATACGTCAATCAAGAGTTGAAAGTGGAAGCCGCTGCACGTGCCAAAGCCAATCAGATGACTTCTTTCAAGGCTGTGTCTAAAGTTCGAGGTGATATTATTTCATGGCGTTTTGATTCTGATTTGAAAGTATGTATCATCAAATGGGAGAACGGCGTGCAGTATTATGAAAAGATTACTGACGTTCTCTCATTACCAAGATGGGATGTACGGACTCTTGCGTACCGTCCTTTTATTAACCATGGCGGGAATCACCAAGCAAGTTGGTTTCACCAACATTTGCTGTTTGATGTGAACCAAGGATTTAAATTCTTTAAGCCGCAGATCCCAATTCGAAAGCGTATTGATGAGATCGATCCAAGAACGGGTTGGAGAAAGCTGGTGCTTAAGTAAAACCTCCAAAGACAATGAAGCGTGTACCGGTTAAGACGCTGAATCAGCATATGTATTTATCTTTCAACCGCTGGTATTATGACAACCGAACTGGCGAGGCCGTTATTGTGTTGGGTAAAAGCTTAAAGACTGAGTTGATAAAGACTATTGATCCGATGTGGCTCGTGAACTTGACAGAGACCGATAATGACGTGATGTTCAAGAATAAGATATTGATAGAGTGTCGTGAAGACTATGACTGAGCAATGCAATTTCAACGCGTTGTTCGTGTGTGTCATGAACATGGTATTCACAGCTGCAGAAACTGGCAGACCAAACGCTTCAAGTAATTTAAAGACAAAGAGCTCAAGACGAGGGGGTGTCTGTTAGTACACGGTTTTGCGTCTCGATTCTTTGTATTTATCGTTTTGTATTTATCGTTTATTAATGTAAAAGTTATTTATATTAAGTTAAGTTAGTTCGTTTGAAGAACAGTCTAGTTCGTTAAGGATGTTTAACGAACTAGACCTTAAGTTAAGTTTCCTCCTGATTCATTAAGGATGTTTAACGAATCAGGGGGTGGTTCGTTTTTTAATGTAATGAAACGAATTGGAAGGCTAGTTCGTTACGGAATGTGTAACGAACTAGATTACATCGTCTATTTATAGTGGGTTCCCCCTCTGTTAATATTAAGGTTTTGAGTTAATGTATTGAAATGTTGTCCAAGTTTTCTCTCAATCAAAGCTTCATCTAACTAATCTATTCCATAATATATATATATACACTTATATACAATTAATACTAATATATACATAACGTATAATCGTTAAGAGTAATAATGAACTAGATCCGTTAATTGTTTATTATATCTTAGATCTGAAATCGATAGACATTCAAACAATAAGGGATGAGAGGGTTGATAATAATATTATCCTGAGTAAACTTCAAGACCCATGATTACCCCTTTTATCAATCCAGATTGGTGAATTTAAAACTAATCGGGCACTACTAGATCTTGGAGCTTGTGTTAGTATCATGCCCGATAGTTTATATGATCAGTATGAGTTTGGTCCGCTACAAAAAGTAAACACCACTATGGTATTAGTGGATCAAAGCCATACATTTCCCCGAGGCATGATATATAATGTGATGGTACATGTAGAGGATTTATGTTACCCAGTTGACTTTTTAGTACTTGATTATGCTAAAAATATAACTAACACGCAACCCACAGTCATATTGGGTAGACCCTTCCTTGCCATTTCACTTGCAGTGATAGATTGTGCTAAGGGGACACTGTGAATAGAGTGTGAGAATCGTGATAAACGGTTATTATTATTTGAAAGTACTACTGACCCTTTTGTTAACAAGGAAAGCCTGAAGGCGGATTTTGTTAACAAGTGTATTTCCTTGAGCAAGGATCACACGAAAGTGCAGTGTTTGAGATTGACAAGTCAGTTGAAAAGAAAGAAGTTGAGCATCAACAGAGTGAGAAGTTGGCAGAAAAAGGTAGTCGACCAAGGAAGACAAAAGTGAGACATCCACCTAAACTAAATGATCCAGGGTGGAGGATGAGGATGTTCGGGTCTGACCCTGGTTTGCCGGAAGACTGGAAACAGTTGCTTGAAAATTAGCATGCTTATAACGAGAAAGCTGCACGGGAGTGGGCGAGTCACCCATCCTGAATGTCATAAAAGTTTTAAAAATGTGGTAATTGTACATTTTGTATATTTTATTTTTTATTTTGCATTATAATTTCTAGTTTGTTTGTTATTAGTGGTATTTTAAGCTACCATCTTAACAAAAACCAAGTGTGGGGATATTCTTATGGATTTCTCTTCGACACTGTGTTGGGAACAACATGGGTTTTTCATGGAAGGAAGTGGAGTTTTACTTAGTAGTGTCTTGGTTTTTATTTTCTCAAAACCATACATTGGGGACAATGTATCCCAAGTGTGGAGACGGGAGAATTTTCTTTTTCAAAATTTTTCTAAAAAAAACTTATTTTTTAAAGTTTAAAAGAAAACCGAAAAGTGGTAAGATGGTGGGGTAAGGTTTTGGTCCCTTTTCATGGTCACAATTCCCTAATGGACAAGTTTTCCTAATTGTTTTAGAAATGAGGTTGTTTAGTATTCTAGTCAAGGTTAGCATGCTTTTGGTAAAATAACCTACATAACATGTCCTGATACATTTGTATATTGAGATTTGAGAAAGTGAAGATTGGTGAGAGATTTGTTGTTCCTCGTTAAAACTTGTGCAATCAATGCATTTCGAGACTTTAGCTTGGCATGAGTGCAAAAGTGAAAAAAAAGGTGTTAGAGATTCAATGTTCAAAGTATTATGTATTGAGTTGTAAGGCCCTGTTACCGGTAGCCCTACTTTCATGTTGGATTTACTCATAAACGCAGTTCTAAATATCAGAGTTAATTAAAACATTCGCGGAATATAAAAGCTTTCATAAAACATTTCATAACAAAACACATCTTGTCTTAAAACATCATTTTTTCTTTCAAAATAAACGAAACATTAATCTTAAACGTCTTGAGTCTTCCGATGCCAGCCTCTTATTCAGTGCCACGTGTCTCCTCAAGCGAGCTGCCTCATCCTACTCACCTGCGTGCATACTAAAAGTCAGCTACGCTGAGTGAGTTCTAGTTAATCATACATTATACAATACACACAAACTTATATTCTTTCATTCATACTTTCATACTTTCTTTTATACTAACTTACTTTCATATCTTACGTTATAAAGAGCATTACGCCCTACATTCCTCGAGTATTATTAGGGCTCAGTACCCTCCTTCCTCGAGTATTATTAGGGCTCGGTACCCTCATTCCTCGAGTATTATTAAGGCTCGTTACCCTCTTTCCTCGAATATTAGTAGGGTTCGGTTCCCTAGTTCTCGAATATTAGTAGGGTTCGATTCCCTCTTCGTTACCATACAACCATACATCATACCTCGAGTATTATTAGGGCTCGGTACCCTTTTCGTAACCATACAACCATCCAGCCATCATTTCCTTCTTTTATTAACTTTATCTCGTTCATATACATAAACATACATATCATACTTACCTTATACATAGCGTTACAACCTGACAGTACGTGCAATATCCGAAGATCGTTCACGTACCATCAAGCAATCATTCATACATTTCACGTTATTCACATAAGGCATACACTTATCTCTTAGGATAAGCGTATTAACAAACATATCGAGTATGCACACAGCCCCGAAAACATAACACATAAATGGGGCTAGAAACTCACCTGAATCCTGTTATGCTCTCCGTTAATCGTTATTCCCTTCTTGAGCTGTGCACGGCAAACTGTATAATATTTACATGTATCAATTAACTACTACTACTCATGTTGTATTTCTATCTTTATATAACCCACAACGAACGGGGGTCCGGGGGCAGCGCCCCTGGCAGCGGGGTCTAGGGGCGGCAGCCCCTAGCAGGGTCCAAGGGGCAGAGCCCCTGGCTGGGGTCGAGCTGCCAGGTCAGCTTGGAAAAATTTTATTTCCATTAACTGTCTTAACACATTTTTCATTAGATTTTTAATTTATTTTCTAAACGAACTTGGCTTTAGGCGAAGTTAAACCTTAGGCGAACTTAGCTTTAGGCGAAGTTAAACCTCAGGCGAACTTAGCTCTAGGCGAAGTTAAACCTTAGGCGAACTTAGCTTTAGGCGAAGTTAAACCTTAAGCGAACTTAGCTTTAGGCGAAGTTAAACCTTAAGCGAACTTAACTTAGGCGAAGTTAATTAGTTAGGCCAACTTGCTTGCAAGCGAAGTTAAGCTTGCAGGCGAAGTTAAGCTTTGCAGGCGAAGTTATGGCTTTGCAGGCAAAGTTATGGTTTTGCAGGCGAAGTTATGGTTTTGCAGGCGAAGTTACCCAGTTCAGCTACGGGTTTGGTTTTTATCAAGCATTTTGGCGATTTTAATACCCTTATTATGGTTCGACATCACCCACTACGTTCCCTAACCGTTTTCGGTCGTATATATATCCCGTATACACTATAAAGCTTGGACCTTTAAGTAAAAACGTTCAATACTACGTAAACTTTAAAGGTCAAGAACATACCTTTAGCGCTCGTTCGATCTTGGTTAGCTTGTTTATGCACTCTAGATCTCGTGTAATAAGATCTAATACCAACTAACGTTTACTCTCTCTCGGATCTTGCTCGTTTATGGTGTGTGTGTGTGTGTTTGGAGTGTGTAGAGATTATGATGGAAATGAAATGAGGGTTTAGGGTTTTAGGTTGGTTTAGGGGATATTTATATCCCTTAAAGCCAATGGACCTAAGGCCCATTCTCATTTAACCCATCTCAATTAATCTAAGTCCATGATCCGTTCTTTACTCGATATTAATTAATTAATAACGCGAAATCACTAAACGTAACTTTCTTTATTCAACATTATAAATTTTAGGATGTTACATGAGTGAAAAAAAACAAAAGAGAGAAGTTAGTGATGTATATAGTTGTTTATTTCATTGTTTACTTAGTTTATTTGTAATAATCCGGATCGGGTCGACTTTCAACATTCCCTTTCCATACCCTTACACTTAGCCCCATTATAGCCCGTTTTAAGCCCTCTTGATTTGCATTTGTGTCAAAGCATGTATATGGGTGGAGATTTGATGATTGTACAAGCGTATGCTAGGAGAATTGGTTAAATTTAAAAATGTGTGAATGATCATCAAGAAGAGGGTTAATGTGTGGAGGTGTGTTATGTGTGGGTAATAACCGAAAGCATGTTAGGTTTGATTAGAATTCTATGATTTAAATTTAATATCAAGTATACTAGTGCAAACCTATAATAAAGAGGGAATAGGATATGACTTGGGACCTTGACTAAACTGGAATTGTTGGTATGTTTGGTTGTTATAAGTTAAAAACGAAAAAAAAATGTTGTTTGAGGTGTTGCTTGGGGGCAAGCAACGGTTAAGTGTGGGAATTTGACCGGATGAACCGTACGGAAGCAGTTAAGCGAGCTAAAAGATATAAATGCATATGCTTAACCAATTAATTTCATGGAATTAGTTGACTACGGTTACTCATATAATTGCAAGTATAAGAAGATAGAGGATGAAATCACGAGCACGTGAGCAAAAACGGGGAAGAAAACGAAGTTGAAACGAGAAAGATATGAAGGAAACAAGAAAATGAGAAAGAGCTCCACCGTGCACCGTGGGCCACGGTCAAAATGACACCAAACGGCAGTATTTACCGTACCGTGAGCTCTGGGAACACCGTGGCTCGGACCGTGGGCCACGGTCCGATGTCGTAACAGCCAATTTTTTTTTGTTTTTATTCCGTTTTGAGAGGTCTTTTCACTTACTTTTTCAATTGGGACGACCCTAGGGCGATTTGTGAAGAGGGAAAAAATATTTTGGTGATTTCAATCATTGGTTTGATGCTTTTGATTCATATAAACACTACAATTGATGTGGTAATGATCTACAAAACCATGAGTGGCTAATTTCATTGATGATCATCTTGGATGTAAGGTTTAATTGATACACTTTGTGATGCTTGAATTTCTAGAATATTGACTTTGCGGTCTTTGTTTGGTTGTTATGATGTTTGATTAGTTGTTTGTAATTATTGCTTGTGTTTGATCATAATCTAAATCATACGTCTTGGTACTACTGGTAATCGGGATATCATGGGGGGAATTAGGGTTGAATATTAGTTAATTGATCATTGGGTAACAACCATGCATTATATTAATCCAAGTACTTAGTTCCCTTTCATCACAAACAAGTAATCAAACATGAACTATGTCTATGTGGTTCTTTCTAGTAAGCATGAATATTGTGTTGAGTTAAACTCGAAATCTAAGATGGTCACATGTTTTTAATTATTTTATTAATCTTAATTGTTGCTTGCTAGTTATTTTATTTCTTATTAGTTATTCAAAAACCAATCAATCAAATCTGAATTTACTTTTTTGCAATTTAGTTTAAGTTAACTGTTCGTTTAAGCTACTGGTAAACACGCATTCCACAAACTCCATGTGTTCGATACTCACTTACTACTATCTAATTAGTGTATTTGGTTTATTTTTTAGTGAGTCTTCGACCTCACGTCAAGAACCTCACTAACATATAAAACCTCGCTAACATAAAAACACATCTTAACAAAATTAATAAATATATAACTTAAACCATTAAGTTAAAAGATAATTTTTAAAAGAATACTTATATCAAATAATTAAATATATATATATATATACTGCAACTCATTTCATAACAATCTGTTTTAGAAAATAAAGTTCGCTTTCACATATACAAAAGGCTATATAAAATATGTAACGTTAGCATTTAACGAAAATACGTAACTCAAGTGATATAAACATAGAATGGATTTAAGTAAGGTATTAAGTGGACAAAACTTACATCATATTCACATGGTCAAAATATTAACATTCAAACAAGAGTTTTATATAAAAGCCCACTAACATAATAGAAAAAACAATCCCAAAAAGTTCGAAGCTCAAATATATATAAGTCCACAAACATAAAAACATTTCTTATAACAAACTTAAAAAATATATAACTTGAACCATGAAGTTATTCTCAACCTACTCAGAAATATGCTAAGTATGGAACTCAAGCAAACCAGGTACTTAGAGCAGGGTATTTATTCGAGCAAGGTATCTTATTCGAGTAAGGTTATCTTCAAGATATGCTATGGAACTCGAGGAAACACCAGACACTTCGAGCAAGGTATTTACTTATTCGAGTAAGGTTAAGTGTCAAGCTTCGACCAAGTTGCACTTAGTCGAGCAAAGTTGTTCTTTAGTCTAGCACAGTTTGTGTTAGAGCAAACACTTGACATATCCAAGCTTAAGCCAAGTTTTCAAGTGATTTGGTGGGTCGAGCAAATATACAATAAGAAGATCTCAAGCACACTTGTGAGAAGTTAAAAATTTATTATAAGAACTTCTACAAGCATAGTTGAATCTCAAACAAACTACAGTACCCGAGTATACTATGTTTACTGGATTAAGTCTTTATAAGCCCATTAAAAACATAATATTATTAACACAATTTTAGTGTTTAAAATAAAACAACATTAAAATATATATTTAATAATAAAACAACTTCAAATAACCTGCGTAACACGCGGGCTAAATATATATATATATATATATATATATATATATATAGGGTGCAGTTACTGTACGAAAATGCTTAACGTACATTAACGTACGCGAGACGCTCAAAGGCAAAAAAACAAAGGCAAAAACCTAAAGCGCTCAGAAAACGTTCACAAAATCTTAAACGCTCGTTAAACGCTCAAAAACCGTCTTTGTTAAAAAAAAGTGAAAATTTGATAGATTAACCATCCAAAACTGTTTTTTTCGGTGAAGCAATGATTGATTGGATATGTATTGACGATTCCGAGATGTTTGGATGTGATTTCATGGATCGACTCGCGAAAAACAGGATTCACGTACGTATTTGTACGATAAGCATTAGTGTATTGGATCTTTTCAATATATATATATATATATAATTATATTTTAGTCATTCTAAAAAACCACAATTCTACGTGTAGATAATACATCACATATGGGTGAAACTTCTGAAAAGAGACACTCTAAGGCTGTGCGTAGTGGAGAGGCTACAAATGGGGGCGAATTGTGACACATGGCGCCCAGTCAGCAAGGAGTGGGAATTTGTTTTTAGGGTGTAATGGTGTAGGGGCTACAAGTTGGGCACACAATATCTTTTTTTATTATTTTCTTTTTATAATTAAACTAATTAAATAAAAACGCATTAAAATTAAAAAGAAATACATAAATAAAAAAACATAACTAAAAAAGCATAACTAGAAAAAAATACTAATATCCATAATATACGCGCATTTTTTCGACTCGTCGTCGTTGCAACAATGCGGCCTCTTCGTGTGACCCGGCCGCTTTGAGGGATTCGTATTCTTTACTCATTTCCCGCAACTCCATCATAGAGACAATCTTTTCTTGTTGTTTGTTGGTTTCTCTCATGGTATCGTTGAGTTCCTCGACAAACTTTTCGTGTTTTTTGATCATTTCTGTCATGATAGCGGTGAGTTCCACGGGTTTCGGTTGGTTCGGGTTGTTTGTAGGATTCATTTTGCTAGATTTTTTGAAGAATTTGGGTATGAATTATGTATGAAATGGAGAGAAAGTGTATGTTTATATATATATATATAGGGGAGGGTTATCCTAAAAATACATAGTTTCATAGGAAGACTAGGAATAAATCATAGCCATTGGATCATATTAATCAATGGTTGAGATTTAAAATTACCAATAACCGACGTAGTTTCCTAGAATTACTCTTTAATCATTATAACCGACATAGTTTCCTAGAATTGTTCTTTCACCATCATTTGTAATGACATATGTCAAAAATTTATTGGTTCTTGCCATTCTTAGGAAACTCTTTATTTTTATTTGAACCCTTTTCTATATATATATATATATATATAGGGAAGGGTTATACTAAAAAGAAGTAGTTTCCTAGGAAGACTAGGAATAAATCATAGCAATTGGATCATGTTAATCAATGGTTAAGATTTAAAATTACCAATAACCGACATGGTTTCCTAGAATTACTCTTTCACCACTATAACCGACATAGTTTCTTAGAATTGTTCTTTCACCATATGTTGTAATGTCATTTGTCAAAAATCTATTGGTTCTTACCATTCTTAGGAAACTCTTTCTTTTTATTTGAATCATTTTCTATATATATATATATGTAGGAGAGGGTTATCCTAAAAACAAGTAGTTTTCTAGAAAGACTAGGAATAAATCATAGTCATTGGATCATGTTAAGCAATGGTTGAGATTTAAAATTATCAAAAACCGTCATAGTTTCCTAGAATTACTCTTTTACCATTACCGACATAGTTTCCTAGATTTGTTCTTTCACCATATGTTGTAATGCCACATGTTAAAAATATATTGGTTCTTACCATTTCTAGGAAACTCTTTCTTTTTATTTGAACCATATTCTATATATATATAATGTTTTAATTAATTATTATTTTTATATTTGACCGTTTGCAACGGTCAAATGAATATAATAATAATATTTCTCAAACACTGCAGGCGATAAAAGAACTCCGCCCCCGCCTCTTATCGCCCAAAAATCGCCTGGGGTGGCGGTGTTCGCGCCCCTAGTCACCCACTTATCGCCCAAAGTCTCGCCCATTGCATATGGCCTAATAGAATCTAAAATCAAAGTTAAATCTTAAATAATAGCACAATAACTCGCATTATTGTATAGTAAAAGGCTAAGTTACATACATAAACGATACAATATTTATAATGCACTTGCACATAATACATAATAATATTGGAGATAATCAAGGTGGTATTGGTGAGAAAATGTGATGTTAACTTAACCGTCATATATATTATTTACATATACAAAACATCACGTACAAACATATATTGCAATTCTTACAATTCTTTAACCATTTTTATGTTAAAAAATGTCGGAACCACATAAAATGCTTGTACAAGAGCATTAACGATTTATTGAAATAGTGGGTAAACGGTTATGTAACCAAGTTAAGTAAAACATTTGAAACAAGAGGTAAATGTACATTATGAGGTTAACATATTTTTTGGTTCTAATTTGAACATCCCACACATAGTGGTATGAATATGTATCGTAAAAGAATACTTTAAGGTTGTGCGTTGTGCGATGGCGCCCCAAGCCACTCACCCAAAAAGTTTGAACATCGCTCCACACATTTTAAAGAGGGATTTTTTTGTGTGTGTGTGTGTGTGTTTTGGGAGAGAATAGTAGGGATGGGATTTTTATCCCAAATACTCGTACACGTACACGTTCAATACCCGTATCCAAAACTCATAACTCTAACCATGTTTTTATTGGGATATCCTTAGTTCAAGCAGGTTTTTTCTAAACCATTGCTAATCAAAATATCAAGTAATAATAATTCTAATAAAACCCTAGTTCTCTTTTCTTTTCTTCCAACCAATAACAAGTAACAGCCACCATAAATGGAATCTATATTATGGTTGATTTGTTTCAGTTTTAGTTTTGGTATTATGTTTTGGTTGTGGTATTATGGTTTTGGTTTTAGTGTTATAGATAATTGATTGTTGATACCATACTATTGTTACCTAGTTTAGTGGAGTTTTTTTTATAGGAAAAAGCGGTACCAAAGCGAGTACTGTACCTAAAGTATATGTACTCATACACGTACCATAAAATTCGGGTACGGGTGTGAGTACCCAAATTTACTGATTTTCAGTATGAGTACTTTCGGGTACAGATACAATTACATGTATCGATCTCATCCCTAGAGCAGAGGGGTAGGGAGGCGTTAACCTCTGGGTGCCTTTTAAAAAAAACATGTGGCGTCTAGTAGTACGCACGTTTATTAAAAAGCAAGTTATTTAAAGCTTATTACACAAGTGATATTGCTCTATATAGTTTTAATTAAACCATAACGTATATAGCCTAAGTGTTTTGAGGGTTCCTGTTACATAGGAACTTATTTACTCTTCTAACGTGTATATTCTCTCTCTCTAGAGGAAGGAAAAAAATGTGTATTTTAGTTTTGGAAAACATGAAATAGAAAAAGACTCGTATTGAACGAAACTTGAATCCTATTTTACGACATTCACACGTAATTCATCCAAAACAAATTAAAAATATAAATATACACATCAAACGGCTGAGATTTCACACCACGAAAAACAAAACAAAAAAACCCTAAACTTTAAAAACATATGTAGCCGCACACATGGAATCGTAATGTTTTTCTATTTCCACATTCCCCAAACTACCCTTTGATAGCCAAGCCTCACAACCGCCTCTTCGTCTCTACAGACAAAATTTAGAGCGAGGGCATTTGAGTAATTTGAAGTAGCCCGCCCTAGGGTTTTCCAAGGGTTAAAAGTACAGTTATTGATTTTTATTTATATTTATATATTTGCCGCTACTACTTCTTCGGCTTTCTCTCTCTGCTTTTATTGTCTGTCGGTACTGTCTTTGTTTCTTTGATCACAGCTTCATTCATTCATTTATATTAGTTCGTTGATCACAGAACTACTTCAAATAGTTACTCTCTCCAACAACAGTTTTATGATCTTGCGATCGAATTCGATCTCGGTGATTGTGTGAGTTACAGCTGTACTGTTAGGTGTTCGATTGAGAATGGTGGATGTTAGTGATAAGGTGAGTTACTTGTGATTGA
Source organism: Bidens hawaiensis (assembly GCF_021521415.1). Taxonomy (NCBI): domain Eukaryota; kingdom Viridiplantae; phylum Streptophyta; class Magnoliopsida; order Asterales; family Asteraceae; genus Bidens; species Bidens hawaiensis. Next base: position 7,892 of record NW_027502011.1, on the reverse strand, counting down.
TTTGATAATGGTGATTATGAGAGTTTGAATGGTGGATTGCATTATATTATTGTAGGGATCGAATTGTGAAGAAGATATGATGAAGATGAAGATGAGGAGTCCAGAACCAGATAGATGCGGATCATTATCATCGGACGGTGGTAGTCATTCCACCTCCTCCATCAAAACATGTGCTGATTGTGGGACCACTAAAACCCCTCTCTGGAGAGGGGGCCCCGCTGGCCCTAAGGTATTCTTTTTCAGTTCTACATTTTTTGTTTTTTTTTTTTTTATGTTTATGGTGTAGTATGGGTTTCAAAGTTGAAACAAAACTTCTACTTAATTACTTCTCTCTCTGTTATTAAGATATTTTTTTACTATTTATTTTAAAGCTGCCTTGATTTATTCATTTTTTAATTATTTTCTAGTTACTGATTGTTGGAATTATTGTCATTATATAATGTAACATCATTGCTCTCATCAAGTTCTCAAATCTACTTTTTTTTTTTTTTTTTGTAATAATAGTTATTTCAATTTTTATAGTCATAGATTGTTGTTATTATTAGTATATAATTTATGTCTGCAGCATAGAAAGAAACCACACTATTTTTTACTATGAAAATGATTTCAGTTTTTTATGGCATGTTGTACAAGCATGCTGATTAAAGTTCATTTACTAAAATTGTTTTATGCCTATTTACCTCAAATATGATTTTATAGTAACTTTTAAGATTGACTTCTAATTATTTGATGCTATATTCTCTACAGTCTTTATGCAATGCTTGTGGAATCAGAAGTAGAAAAAGGAGAGGAGCACTTTTGGGTCTATCAAAAGAAGAGAAAAAACTAAAGAAAACCGCCGCGGCCGCCACCTCTACATCCGGTGGAGATAGTCAAACAAGTGCGTTGACCACCAACAACATGGGTGTTTTTTGTTTGAAGAGGAAGTTAATGCCGCTCGGAACAGAAGTTGTGCTGCAGAGACCAAGATCCTCTATTACAAAACAAAGGAGGAAGATAGGCGAAGTAGAACAGGCTGCACTTTTACTTATGGCTATATCGTGTGGGTCGATTTACGACTAAGTCGTGAATCGATTCAGTATCGTTACTTGCGGTTTGAAGATTCTAATTCGAGAAAAATGAAAGTAGTTAAATTATGAGCATTTTGTTGAAGAGCAAAGTTGTTCTTTTAGGTTGTTTTTTTTTTTAATTCTTAATTAAGAGAGATCTAGTTTGGAGATGTTGTTTCATGGATGATATTATTTTATTCTAGTTTTTTGAGTTATGGTATAGTGATTCATTATTAATGTTTCAAGCTTCAAGCATCCTTTGCTTTTTAATCTTTCATAGTCAATTGTTCTTTTTGTTTTTAAAATTTAAGTATGGAATTAATGCTTTATGTGGTAAAGTGAGATTTTAGTTTTGGTCCGATTCTTTTTGTGGTAGCTCGTCTTTTGTAAAATACTATTATACCTCTTTTTATAAAACGATAAATATATAATCGTAATGAAGCAGTATCTTAATAAGTATTACAAAAATAATTACAATGAAGAGGTAGGTCCCAGCAGAGCCCAGTTGGTCCCGCAGGACTCACCTTAAACAGGGACGTCTGCGCAGAGACCAACTGGATCCGTAGGACCAACCATGCTCAGAGACGTGACGTCCTTACGCGCAGTACGCAAGCTGGTCCCGCAGGAAATGCCTCCCAATGGTGAAGGACTCCGCCTGTCCCCGCAGCCTCGGATACAAGCCATTAGGGAAGGCCACCCGCGCAGCATGGCTACACGCACAAGGCACTTAGCTCTCGATCAGTGTCACCTGAAGGAATGAGCAAAGCCGGGAGCAATCCCGCACAGAGGCGGGAGGGGGAATACTCCCGCCCAAATAAGCCAGTCTGTATACTGAAGGATCTTTTACTGTACCTGACGAGGTATGGGCGAAAGATCTGATCAGAGATACGACAGCTCACTGATACAGTATGGCGAGCAACATGCTCCTGTACTGTATCACTATTAGCCGCTGCCTACTCACCAACTACTGTCATACCACGTGCGTAGCCGGCAGTTGGTGGAAAGGGAATAGTATACAGCAGGCCTGGTCACTATCAGCCGCTGCCTACCCACCAACTACCAGCAGGGCACATGCGTAGGCTACTGTTGATGAACAGGAACACTGTTGCAGCCGGCCATACCTCCTTGGAAACCTACCTTCGGCTATAAATACCCCAAATGGTATGATCATCTAAAGACATTATTACATTATCTTATATCATCATATTATACCTGATATCTGCTCTAGCAATCTCTTAATATACTTTTATATTTAAAGAGCAATCTAGTCTGATTCTCACGCCGGAGGGTGGTCACAAGGAGGAACCCCCCCCTTCTCAGTGACGAGCTCACGGTGTCTGTTTTGCAGGTTATCAGAAGAACCATCTTCCAAGGGTCTAACCCCTCGTGGGAAACATCTCTCCAACCCCCAGGTTACCAGTAATCTGTCCGGGGTCCGGTTAGTGTTTCTTCATTGGCGCCATCCGTGCATAAAGCTAGAACTTTATTTTTCTCCAGTTTTTTCAAACTTCTACAAAGATGGTTAGAGAAATTCCGGTAATCACAACCCCAGTTACTGGGGTGAATACCGGTAACACAGTTTTTACAAACACTACCCCGGTTACCCAAGCCGGGGCAAGTGAAGTAAATTTTACGAACACTACCCCAGTTACTCAAGCTGGGGCAAGTGCAGTAAATGATCGCCTACTGGGATCCACTGATACCCAGCTTGAGAAACGAAGACTCCCCCGCCAAACTCTCGATGAAGTTAAGGCATGGGCGGAGGCACGACAAAAAGAATTCCAGGCTGAGTTGGACGAACGCTTGCGTTCCGTACAACAGGCCGACGAACTCGAATACTGGGAGGATGACTCGGAGGAATCCGACTCCGACGCGAACCCTCGCCATAAGGCAAAAGGGAAGCGTAAGGAAATGGAATCCCAACCGAAAAGGCATTTTGGACAAGCCTTCAAACCAAAAAGCACAGGTGGAAGTCCACGAGACTTCTCCAAAACGTTCAAACCAAACGTAGCAAATGCGGGAACGTCCAAATTTGCACGGGACATTGCGGCAGCAATTTCCCCAAGGAGTGCCAAACAGATGCCTAACATAGGCACGTATGACGGTATATCTGATCCAGACGATCATTTGAACAGGTTCATAGCGGGGGCAACCGTCAGCAATTGGACGGAACCCACGTGGTGCTACATGTTCCAAATGACGCTTGTTGGGGCTGCTAGAGCTTGGTTTGATCGTCTACCGGTCAACCACATCTACGACTGGGCAGACTTCCAGCAGAAGTTTAGCCAACACTTCAGCCAGCAACGGAAGTATACCGAGGAGCAATGGACAATCCTCAAATGCATACGAGAAGAAGATGAATCTCTGCCAAACTTCATCACTCGCTTCAACTCAAAGAAGCTAAGTTTGGGCAATATCAGCGAAGATCTTGTTCGCGCTGCCTTCATCCAGGGCGCGCACGACCCAGAGCTCATCCGCACCCTAACAGGTAAAGATGGCATGCCATCCACATGGGATGCCATCATGACAGCAGCAAAACGCTACGCGGAAACGGAGAAGCAACTGTGTAGAGATCTCCCACAGAGCACAAACCTCTACACTCAAAAGACGAGAGAAGACAACGTCCTCTCCGCCCGACTAAATAAAAAACGGAAGCAAGGCATTTGGCAGTCAAGGGTAAACTTTGACACCTCATCCGGCTTGCAACATCGATTGGGCGGAAGGGATAATGCACAGCCGCACCGGAACTCCAGATGGACGCCACTCAGCAAAAGCGTCACTGAGATATTCGCCACTGAACAGCTCCCGTGGCCAAAGCCTCCAATAATCCGACATCGTCACGATGCTGATCGGAGCAAATACTGTGACTTTCACAAGACTAAAGGCCACAACACTGAAGAATGCACAGACGTAAAAGACATGGTCGAAGCATTTGTCAGAGATGGGACGCTCGCGCACCTCGTGGCGCAATAAAGGCTGAGCAGGCAGGTGCGTGTAGAACCCCAGCTGGGGAAAACACGAATCAATTCCAGCTTCAATATCGAGACTACATGCTGCGTAAAGAACGAGATCCCGAACCAGGTGCGTATCGGCTCGATGGCACTCCCATCCCAACAACATGGAAGGGAGCTCATTTACACAGTTTGCATGTAAATCAATTCCAATTTGTAAAGAAAAGGCCAAGAGCCACTTCTAATGGAAATGATTCTCTTTAAGAACATCGAAGCTGATGATTTTACATTTATACTTTTCTGAACACTAATATGCCGGTTTTCACCGCATAATTACGTGAAGTCATTGCATGGGAAGACGGTCCTACCCGCACGAACCCAATAACGTGACAAACCTTCACGCAGGTCAGTTTGGGAAAAAGTTCAGCACCCAAAAATGAAAGTGCCGGTCTATCCGCATGAATCATTAAAGGAAACTGAATAATAACCTATCAACAACCGCGCGTCGAACGGTTAAACTATGCAACACTGGTGACGGCGTTCACATTACGTGAAGTCGTTGCGTGGGAAGGCGGTCCTACCCGCACGAACCCAATAACTTGACAAACCTTCACGCAGGACAGTTGAAGGGGAAGAGTTCAATTATCCCATTAAATGAAAGTGCCGGTCTATCCGCATGAATCATGAAAGGAAACTGAATAACCTATCGACAACCGCGCGTCGAACGGTTCAAAACAAAATTCTTAAAAGGAGGAAAACCTACACGCAGGTCAGATATGGGTAAAGTTTTGCCATCCTACTAAGTGCAAGTGACGGTTCTACCCGCACAATCACGAAAGAGGAAGCAAAACTTCACACCTATTATCAACCACGTTCAAAGGTTAACTTATCCTCAGAGGAGGAAAACCTACACGCAGGTCAGATATGGGTAAAGTTTTGCCATCCTACTAAGTGCAAGTGACGGTTCTACCCGCACAATCACGAAAGAGGAAGCAAAACTTCACACCTATTATCAACCACGTTCAAAGGTTAACTTATCCTCAGAGGAGGAAAACCTACACGCAGGTCAGATATGGGTAAAGTTTTGCCATCCTACTAAGTGCAAGTGACGGTTCTACCCGCACAATCACGAAAGAGGAAGCAAAACTTCACACCTATTATCAACCACGTTCAAAGGTTAACTTATCCTCAGAGGAGGAAAACCTACACGCAGGTCAGATGAAGGTTAAAGTTTAGCCATCCTACCAAGTGCAAGTGACGGTTCTACCCGCACAATCACGAAGGAGGAAGCGAAACTTTAACCCATTATCAACCACGTTCAAAGGTTAACTTATTCTAAACACTTGGAAAATTGCTAATTTAAACTAAGTATGCAAGTCATAAGTTTATAAAGCAAGGAACCCAAAGAAGGAAATAACAATCTTAGCAAAAAGATTAATATTTCAAGAATATATTACAAGAATGGCCGGGTAACTACCCGCCTAAAAGAATAAAACTATACAAGTCTATCTTAGCAATGGGAAGGGATCTTCAGGATCAAGCTTCAGGGCCGCTTCCACTTGGACCCGCTCCGTCAGAAGAACGGGGTGGTTCGAGGAACGCTTTGAGGACAGCTAACCCATCATCAGCAGCAGCTACTTCGTTCACCTTTTCCACTACTGGATGCGGGAAGGCGGCGTATTGGTTCAATGCTTGGTCATAAATGGCTTCGGTATCCGCATCGAACAAAGGGAAGTTGGAAGGCGGGACGCCTTTCTCAACAAACCCTAGACCAAGCAGGAAGCCGGCCTTTTCCCCATCCTCATGAGAAGCGTTGAGGGCTGCGGTCATAGCATCATCGTAAGAGGTCTCTGAAAAGACCCGACGCACAACCTACAAAGAAAACACAAGTATTAGAACCTTTTCTTACAAAAGAAAAGCGTGAAGATAAAACTAAACATACCTGAGGCAACGCTTCTCGAAGAAGCCATTGGAGGGCAGCTTGAGCTTCGTTATGGGCGCGTTCGGCTTCGCTCTTGTTAAGGTTGGCAAGTAAAACTTCCTTTGCGGCAGCCTCTTCGACGCCCTTAAGCTTCCGCTCGGCGTGGTCAACCACCCCCCTCTGGTCCAGGATTTCCTGGAGTTTCTTGGCATCTTCCATTGCCAAGGCATCATGAGCGCGTTGGAGAGCCTCTAATTTGGCCTTGAGCTCCTCATTCTCCACACGCAAAGGCTCAGCAACGGCTTCAGCCTTGGCAGCCCTCTCGGTTGCGTTTCGCGCAGTCTCCCTGGCCAGCCGAAGCTGTTCATTCACAGCTTGGGCAGCCTTGGAGCGGGCCTCGAGTCGCGCCTGAACTTCAACCTCGAGGGCCTTGAAGGCCTTCTCCTTGTCGGCGGCAGCTGCCGCCAGCTGTTGGTTCTCCTCCCGAAGAGCACGCGCCTCAGATACGTCCTTGGCGCGAGCTGCTTTCAACTTGTCGTTTTCATGACAAAGCAGCTCGACGCGCGGCTGCATCCGGGCTTGGAGAACCCGAAGCTCATTGGTTAGCCTACCCTCCTGGTAGCTAGCCATGGCTTCCCCCAACGCACCATGAGGAGCAGCGTGGCGAGCCCAGTCCACGCACTCCACAGGGGTACGAAGGGTTGTTCCTCGGCGTATATTCCATCGCGGAACATACACTTCATTGGAATCCGACACTGCAAAAGAAACAAAGGCAGTAAGGAAAAGATGATAAAAAAACAAGGGAAAAAGAAAGGAACCCTACGCACCTGTAGGGTCAATGACAGGCCGATAGCCGCCAAACCCATCACCTGAACCTAAAGGAAATCCATCCAACAGGTCAGGCAGACGGGAAGGTGGCAAAGGTCGGCGGGAAGCCCTGATCGTACCTGATGGTCCGGCCATCGGTGCCGGTGGCGCGGGCATGGCGGCAGCCGCCGTGGTCGCCGTTGTGGTCGCCGCCGTGGTCGCCGCCTTGTAAGCAGCAGCAGTAACCGCCGGCTCTGTGAAGGATGCTGTAAAAATCGCACTCACGGCCGGCTGGTGACGTCATCTCAGCTGGAACAGTCTGCTCAGGAGCAACTGAACCAGCGGAAGCAGGCGCGGTCACCTGGTTCGACGCCTCAGGTAGGCTGACCAAGCCTACCGTCATTGGCGGAAGGGTACTCCTCTGCGCTTCACCCCGGAATGCGTCAACATCCACGCCTGCACAAAGAAGAAAGTGTTAGAAAAATTTATAGTGATAAATCTACAAAGAAACTATGATTGTACTTACGGGTTTTCTTGACCCTGAACGTACGGACGGGCGGGGAGGAACTCGATGGAGCCGGCCTCTTGGTACCGATCACCGTCGTCGTCGCTGGATCTCCGGAGGTAACAGTCGTAGCCTCCGGAGCAGTGGTCTCCTCACCACCGGGGTTCCCCGCCACCTCTTCATTATCTGACTCGGAGTCAGATAGAATCACCGGATCAGCTGTGGAGGCCTTCTCCTTCCCTTTCCCGCCAGCAACCCTCTTCTTCCGCACCAACGGAGGAGCATCTGAGGATTCCTCAGAAGACAGGTCGTTAATTCCAGCAGCGGGTACAGCATTGAGGGATTGAGGAAAGAATATCGCCTTACCTGGCCGCCGGAGGCTCAGGATCTCGTGGCCCAGCGGATAGACCTCCACAAACCGATCCGCCGTTTGCTCCAGGATGGGCAACTCGCCCTCGTCCAGAGCACGAGTACCCATCCGCGCGGGACCGTCGGTTTCCCGCGGGTACAGAAGCGACTCCAAATCATTTCCCTCTGAAAGAAAAAAAACAGTTAGAAGACAAACTCGTATCAAAAAGAAAGACAAGACATACCATAGGGAATAGAGTTCAAACCATATTCGAGAAGGATGGGAACCTGAGACGCATTCTTCCACACCC
>NW_027502010.1:0-66343 GCF_021521415.1 Bidens hawaiensis | reverse complement strand
CAGTTAAGAAGGAATTAACCGTTAACGACGAGCGTAATAGGATCCAGGTGAGTTTCTAGCCTATTTCCTTGTTATGTTTTTCGGGGCTGTGCGCATACTCGATGTGATAGTTAATACACTTACCTTAATTGGTAAGTGTACGCCTGATATGGTTTATATGTTATGTATGTATATCCTAAATGTGAATGAAAGCTTGTCGGTACGTGAACGATCTTCAGATATTGCACGTGCTAATAAGGGAGGTATGTTTATGATAGATGAATGTGTATGATAGATATATGTACAATATATGAATATGTATGAATGATTAAAGTATGTATGTTATGGGTATGTAAAGACAGTATGTACGAAGATGAAGAAAGAGGGATCGGACCCTAATAATATCTAAGATAGAGAAGAAAGGGACCAGACCCTAATAATATCTGAGATAGAGAAGTAAAAAGGGACCAGACCCTAATAATATCTGAGATAGACAAGAAAGGGATCAGACCATAATAATATCTGAGATAGACAAAGGAAGAGGGACCAGACCCTAATAATATCTGAGATAGAAAGGGAAGGGATATTAAAAGTCAGCTACGCTGAGTGAGTTCTAGTTAATCAAAAAACTTACCATACAACCATAATATGAATCACATACGTGTCCGAAGACACATAGTCCACTGTCTGACCTGTTCACCTTACCGCTTAACCACTTAGCTGTCACCTACGTCTTAGCCACTTGTTTTACGAAAGAACATAGAGGCTTTCCCTCCCACGCACTCATGTTACGCCACTTAATAACGAAGGCCCGTATAGGCTTACCCTACCACGCACTCACGTCATGCCACTTTAATAACGAAGGCACGTATAGGCTTATCCTACCACGTACTATCGTTATGCCACTAACACCCTTACTAGACCATTGCCACTTCTATCACACTCTACCTCTACTTGTCTACAGCACACTTTCTATCGTTACATCATTTACATAATAACCAAGTTACATAATAACATTTACACACACTAATAACCTCTTAGAGATCATTCCTAATGGCAGTACGTGCAATATTCGAAGATCGTTCACGCACCGACAAACATTCATTCATAACATAATACTTACAATCACATCAATTAGCATACATCTTACCACTTAAGGTAAGTGTATTCACACTTCACATCGAGTATGCACACAGCCCCGAAAACATAACAAGGAAATGGGGCTAGAAACTCACCTAAACTTGGTTACGTTCACCCGTTAATTGTTATTCCTTTCTTTAGCTGTGTATGGCTAACTGTATAAATAATTACATGTATCAGTTAACTATTATTACTCATATCGCGTTTCAAGTCTAGTTATAACCCTCAACGAACGGGGGGTCCGGGGCAGCGCTCCTGGCAGGGGGGTTTTAGGGGCGGCAACCCCTAGCAGGGTCCAAGTGGTAGAGCCCCCTGGTTGGGGTCGATCTGTCTTAACACATTTTTCCATTAGGATTTTAAATTATTTTCTAATTCGCCAGCTCATTCGTTAATAACGAATTATGCCTCCTTCGTTTAACTGATTCGTTATCTTACATGTCTGATTCGTTATCTGGTTCGTTATTCTGGTTCGCTAGCCTAATTCATTATCTTATCATCATCTGATTCCTCATTCCAATTCGTTATCTGAACATGCCCAGTATTCGTTACCTTATTCGTAACGAATTTGCGAGTAACGAATCACCTGATTCGTTATCTGGTTCGTTGTCTAGTTCGTTATCTTGGTATAAATGAATGGATATATTTGTTATCCATTTACACGAATGAGTCCCATTCGTTATGTACACCTAACGAATTGATCATCCATAACGAACTACCAACAGTTCATATCCAGATCTTTGACTATATGGTCAAAGTCAAAATCATCAAGAATATACGCAGTCAACCTTCATCAAATCTGCAATTAATCCTCATTTCGTGATGAAATAACACGATTTTGGTATCAATGGATTCATCTATCCAGCGCCTACAAACCCTAACCATTCAATCATTCAAACATTCGTGTTATAGAGTGCCATTTAAACATATATACATACGGCTTATATACCCTCGATTAATCAATCAAATGTTAACCAATTTTAGTAGGATTTGTTGTGTTGGATTCGTTTTTTACCAAATGTACACATATCTAAGAATACCTAAATGACTCGGACCTAATGAACAGTTTCTAATTATAAACGTACCATAAACGAGCCGGTTTACAAACACGGTCAAGCCTTGATGTTGTTTCGGTTCGTCACAACGATCTAGCACCAACAAGCTCGGGTTCTAACCTTCGGATCTTGGCTCGGGTTATAGGACAGTGTTTGTTTGTGTTTTGCAAGGTGTAGGCTATGGTGTAGAGATAAAATGGAAATGATTAGGGTTTAAGGAGTATTTATACTCCCTTAAGCCCATGGACCTAAGGCCTATCTTTCCTTTTTGGTCCATACTTATTCTCATTTAATTAGCCTACTTAACATTTCATCTATACCAATTCATTATTTCTCTACTAATTCGAGTAAACTTTCCCACCATAATTAAATAATATAATTAATTTTGTTTTTCGAAAATTCGGGATGTTACACAACGTCCATGTAGGGTACTGGGATCGGAAGGTCTTCCATGTTTTCTTAAAAAAATTTAGATTTTATTTTAATTTCGGGACAAAATTTTTAAAAGTTGTGAATCCGTTAACATTCGTTAATTTTCAAACCCGAAAACCCGACCCGTTTTAAATTTCAATGTAATTTGGATTTTCACTTAACAATAAGGTTTCGATTTCATGTTATTCTGTTGTTTATGAACATATTGTCACTTTACCCACACAACTCACTTTTAGAATTTTGCTGTCTTAATTTGACCTTAGAAACTTTGAATACTTATAATTATAGATTCTAACTATAAGAAATATTTCCATAACAATTATGTATATTCATCAATAATATGACATATTATATGTTACACAAGACATTTTGACAAACATGTGCATCCATAAAATTAATATTTTTAACATCCTTTTGTTAGAAATTATTATTATTATTATAAAATATATAAATAAATCACTATAAACTCTTTTGAAATGGTCAAACCTCCCCCCCCCCCCCCCCCCCACACACACACACACAAAAGCGCTCTCCTGATTAATTTTATCATTAAAATATTTTTAAGAGTAACCTCCTCATTTTAGTATGAATAAGAACCTACTCCACCCCTTTCATTCTTTACACCACTCTTTGACATGTTCAAGAGAATTATTTTTTTATTTTTCCATTTCACAGGTAGGTTTTAATTATTCAAGTTTTCTTCATCTTATTTCTATTTATTTTAATTCTTGTTCATATTAGTTAATCAAATGGTCACATGACCATAACACAATCATGTCTAGTAATCCACATAATCCATACATCATGGAGTATAGAGTGGATGAGTCAAAGAACACAAGGAGATGATCGATTACACGAAGGTCACACTTGAAACATTCTTACATCTTTATTTTTATGTTTTGAATCGTTATATTTTATACAAAGGACCCAATGATTTTTTCTGTTTTGAATTGTTATGTTTTATTTTTGACATTAGATCTAGCCATCAAAGAAAGAGGCATATATTAAACAGAAAAAGTGCAATACCTAATTCTGTGATAACCTTCATTAATATAAGGTTCTAAAAATTAGTTTTACGCATTTTAATTCATTCGTATGAATTCACAATCAATATTTTATAAACAATGCATCGATTAGTACCCTCTGATTTACATGGCTGTTTTGGCCTATTTAGGGAACGAATTTGTAAAACGTTTCTACACGAAAGTTGTTCAAAACATTCTAATTTAGTAGAGTGGAAATTTTTGATTTATAATAAAATTGTTTGATAGTTTAAATACCTTAAACAAAACAGGACAGTTTCTTGTAAAAAAAACTAATTTTGTATTTCATTTTCTTTTTTTTTTATCTTTTCCTTGTTTTTTTATCTTATCATTTACATATTAGATTTAGTATTCCTTACCCTTAGCCTAAAACACATTTCTAAACTTTGGTTTAGGGCTTCATGGTTAGGATTGATCAGGTCACACCAACATCCAATCCTTTCACTCAACAATCGATGTGAGATTCTCACACCCTTTTTTACGCTTTTACTTTTGTAGTAGCATACATATCCTAACAAAATACTTAGTTTTACTTTGCTATGTATATTCAAAATACAATTTTTTATCATGGACTTGTGTCTTTACTTGCTTATTTGCTCAAAGATTGCGTGCTCATGGTTTTCTCAATAAGTATGATCATGCGCTCCCTTTAAACTCAGGACCTTGCTGTTATGAGTGGAAAAGGGACCCCCAATCCGAGTACATTGGTTGTTACCAATTGGAAAAGATATTGTGATGCAGCGCTGAAACGATAACGAAGATCGATTCATGTTGATTATAAGAATACCCGTGAAGAACTTCCCAAAACTCCCAAAGGTCAAGGGGAAATCGAAGAGAAAAATCTTTATCCAAATTCAAGTTTAACTTTTCAGATTACATTACCAGCATATAAAAAGACTTCCAAATACGAAATGAGCCATAAAAAGGCCATGGGCCAAACACAAAGCCAAAATGAAAAATGCAAAAACTGACAAAAAAACATAAAAAGGCCCGTAACTTTATTTAGGAGGCGTTTTTGGGCTTCAGACTTGGGCAAAACTGCCTTAGGCGTTTGCCACAACGTGCTCCTCGTCTCAAGCTTGGATCTAACTGGTAATGGGCTTGAAATGGAGCTTAGTGGGCCAAGTTATGCCCATTTTCGTGGGGCCACCTTTGGAGGCATGATCATGGGCCTCTAAATACAACATGACACGTTCTTCAATACTTGGGCCTCCATCAAATTGCTTGCGCTATTACTATATTAAGTTTCATGGAATTGTATTATTTTTATGTATTTATATCAAACTTGTGTTAACTCACCAACTATTCCATTAGTTGACTTTTATTTTATATGTATGCTACATGTACACTTATTAGAGGATGAATTGGTGAAGACACTAGAATTAGGATATTCAAATAATAGACAAAGTTGATGTTTGTTTTATTTCCTTACGTTGTATTTGTTTACTTGAACACTTGTGTATTTGTGATTTAAATGAATTAATGATAATAATGCCACTAAATAGTGTAACATGTGTTTTGAGCAATCTGTATGTCATACTCCGGCGTTTCCGCTTAAGCCGAGTTGTTACAATACAACACTATTACATACATTTAATGCACACTATAACAAATATGTAAATACAATAATATTGCACATATGGAATACACACTATTGTATATACGCATTACATCAACTTTTTATTTTTTATTTTTGCATATGATACAACACTATTTCACATATACAGTACACACTATTGCATATATGCAATGCACCAGCATTGCACATATATAATAAAAAAATTGGTGTATTGCATATGTGCACTACATCAAATGTTTTTTTTGGTGAAGAATAACAACATATAAGATGGATAAAGGAAAAAAAAACTTGAAACGATTTTTAAAAAAATTAAAAAGATTTCTTTATTAGTTTTTCAGTTCTCTCTCTAACAAAGAGTTCTTTCTTGATCATGTCCATATATATATATATATATATATATATATATATATATAACTGAAAAAGTACTTGCCACCAAAAGAAATTCTAACACGATAGGCCAATCCTACATCGATTGTGGATATGAGATATTCATAGTTCATAAGGATTGTCCCATCTCTTAATAACTAATACGTTTTGAGCTTAATGTTAGTGAACGAAAGGAGAGCTCTATAGCTAAGCTTGCTAAGTATGAGTAGTATCATTATGAGTGACCACATGGGAAGTCTTCACCTTGGCAACTAAAAACAAATCCCTGGGCTCTTCATTAACAAAATGAACAATTTTGGTGGTACAAGTGGCCGAGTGTTACAAATGGTATCAAAGCCACTCCTGATCCATCAGGATGGCGGGGCAAACCTCTTCGAGGATGGTGAGTTCCCTGCAAGATACACCTTAGGCAAATCCCACATGTTGAATTGGATGGTGGGGCAAACCACATCAAGGATGAAGAGTCCAAAAGTTTGTAACACTCTAGGTCAATCCCACATCGGGCATGAGCACAAGAGATTCTTGGATTATAAGAAATATCCCTTCTCTTAAATTAGCAACGCCTTTTGGGGTTACTGTTAGTGTACGAGAGGAGAGTTCCACAGTAAAACGTGCTTAAGTGTGAGTAGTATCAGAATGCATGACCACCTGGAATGTCTCCATCCGGGAAACTAATCAAATAGGTGAGCTCTTTCATGGGTAAAACATAAGTTATTGGTGAGAAAAAAAATTCTGATTATCTTGTTAAAAAATCATATTATGTTATAAAATATTTAACTTGTTAAAAAATCATATTATGTTATAAAATATTTAACTTATTTTAAAAGGCGAAATTTTATCATGTGAGAGACTTGAACACAAGATCAACTCCCAACCCCTAAAACATATTTTACTTACCAATAAATATATCTGTTATGGGAAATTAAAATACAAAGGAAGATAAAAATGAGAAGTGTGAAAATGATTTGTGGCAATAAAAAAAATCCTTAAAAAAATAACTCAAAATATAAATAGTTAATAAAAGAAAAAATAAAAAAACTAAAAATGTTTTCCACGTCATTCCCATTGAAAAAAAATAAATAATAAATAAAAAACGACGAAAAGACACAATGCCAACAAAAAAGACACAACGACGAAGATAAACAACAAACACAATGATAAATAAAAAAAAGATACAATGTATTGCAAATATAACAGCCAAACAAAATATAACACAATCTTGAGTAATAGAACACAATATCAAGAAAAAAACACAATTTCAAATAATAAAACACAGTTAATGTCTAAATAAAAGAAAACACAATAAAAAATAAAAAGACACAATGATTTTTTTTTTCTCAACATTGTTTTTTTAGAACGAGGAAGACAGTAGAAATAATTTTGTGTTTTTACTTTTTTCGTCTTTATTAAATTTTGATTTACGATTTTTTTTCTTAATATTCATTTTTTTAAGGATTTCTTGTGTGGCTTCAAATTCTTATTACTGTTCTTATTTTGGTTATATTTGTAGAATAACCCAACAATATATATTATTTATCTATAAATATACAATCTTTTGTAATTCTGCGAACAATATAAAATATTAATGGACAAAATTATCATTTTAATGGGTTTACATACATTCTATTTATTAAGGAATATAACTTATACTCCATATTTATTATGGAATATAGCTGCTCACCAGTAAATAAAAAAACTTTTATTATTTTATTATTTTGACATTTTGTAAATGAAAATGTTTAAACCAACGAAGAATATATATACTAGGAAAATAAATTTTTATTGTAATAACTTGGGTTGTACTACCAGCAAGTCAAAGGGAGGCCCACACTACGTTTGCTAAAAGAGGATTTTGATTGATGAGATGACATCCATCATACGACCCTCGTGATAGTTATTCCCCTATTCAACTTACTATTTACAAATATTTGCTGCAAACTAATACCTATGAAATGCTTGTGAAGTGACTAGTTATTTATGCTGCCAGTGAAATTATATTTCATTTTTTAAAGGCAAGATTTTTAAAAACCCTAGATAAATTTAAATGCGAAAATTTTCAAAATGACCATTTTAAGAAGAAAGAAATAGTTAAATAGCTCTAAATAACTAAAATTTCTATAATAGCCTATCAAATTTGGACTGAGTCAATCAGATCTGAAGAAATCTTTAGACTAATAGAATTCTAACAAGTGTTACACTTTTTGAAAATCTGGTAGTACTTTTAAAAATCTTGGGGGACCAGTCCATATTTACAATTAATTGTTCTTATAAAAAAAGAGTCTTTTCCGACGGTTTAATAATGTTTCCTAACGGATCCCCTTAACTTCCAAAAACTTGGGAAATTGTGCCTTCAAACTTAGTATTTCAAGACGCATTTCGGGTGAATTTGTACCAAGAAAACCATAAATTTATAAATATTGAGGGACCCGTCCATATTTTTTCACTTAAACTTATTCTCAAAAGCTTTTTTACCAGACGGGTTATTTAGGTTTCTTATCTGACCCCTACAAATTATAAACACATGGAAAAACATGTCATTTAATTTTGTCTTTCAAGACACTTCTTTGGGAAATATGAACAACAGGGATCATATTTTTGAAATTATTGAGGGACCCGTCCATATTTTTTCATTAAATCTTAATATTAAAATTTGTCTTGGCAGACGGTTTATTAAGGATTCTTATCTGACCCCTACAAATATTGAACACATGGAAAAATGTGCCTTACAAATTTGTCTTTCAAGACACAAATCTTTTTAATTTGTACTAAGGAGACGATTATGTAGTTCAATCTTACGTGTTTGTCCATATTTACATTATATGTATCATCTTCCTCAATAGTTCACTCATATCTCTTCATCAACTCTAAGTCTTGAATCAAAATCATGAAGTTTAAGAGGGGTGATCAAGTGGAGGTTATGGATATGGGTCCCGGGTTCATTGGATCCTATTACGACGGCAACATAATCTCAACGTTCGTAAATGAGTACATTGTTCAGTTCCGCACGCTGCTCGAAAATGAGTACATTGATAGCAGATCCAGTGTTCAGTTCCGCACGCTGCTCGAAAATAATGTTCCTTCTTTTGCTTTTACTTTTTTAATAGTATTTGTGACAAGAGCGGATCCCGTGTTTGGTGTTTTTTTTATATCATTTGCTTTTGCTTTTACAAATTTTGTGTGATTTTTGTTGATATAAATAGAACTAGTTTTTATCCCTCGTAATATGGGGTTTTTTTTATATTATTCGTTTCAAATATTTATATATTTTTTTGGATTTTAATTTTATTTATTGTAAGAAAATTAATAATATACTTAGAGTTTGATAATAAAAGAGTTTTACAAATAAATGAGATGTTATAACCTGGTTTAAAGCTATTTGAGTTTGGTGAGACCTAGGACTCGCTTATTTTTTTACTATAAAATTGTTTCTTAGTTATAAATAATATATATTTTTTTTAAATTCGGATACTAATTTTTAATATATCCTTGTTTTATTAGATTTTCATATCAAATATTTGGTGAAATTAATTTATAATTTAGTGAGATTTTATAACCCGTTTAATATGCTATTTTGGTTTGGTATGACCCATACTCGTGAATTCGGGTCAAATGCATGAGACGTTACCATTTAAAAATAAAACAATTTGATGGCTTAAAAAATATACTATGGTTTCGTTTATATATATTTAAGATAAGATCTTTAAACAAAAAAGTCTTTATTTTAAGTGTTGAAACATGTTTCACTACTTAGGTTATTAATTAAATAATGAATATTTAATATTTATTTTATGATAAAACTAAAATCACAACCTTTTGAAAGGAAATAAAGGAAATATTTGAGAATTATTTTTTTATCTGAAAACCTTTAAAAATATAGCTTTTGTGAGCTTTTCTCATGCATGTGCATATGTGGATTACTCATCGTTTTCGACCAACTTTCCATTTACGATGAAAACCTTTTCAATCAATGTTTTCAGTCTCAGACCGAACATCGACCTGGACATCTTACCGGGTCACAAGTAAAACTGGCCCGAAAGGTCGGACCGTGCATTGACCAGGATGACATCATAATCCAAATATGTAAAACATACATCAAAATCTTAGTATTAAAACATTAATATTTTAAAAGTCTAAAATCCAATTCTAAAATAAAACATTATCAAAATTCATGTGCTTATAAAGCTTTTATCGTAAATTCATACATAATAGAAAAATAATTCATTAACATTTTTATTTTTTAAATTATAAAAGTTATTTGAAAATATATGAATATCACCAATATTGTAATAATTTTATCTTTTTCTAGAAAAGCTCACAAAAGCCCAAAAACTCTTATATATCACTTATTTAATTCATTAAGGTTTTAAAATTATTACACATACTTTTCCCTTTTGTTTTACAGCCGTGATATGCATCTCTTATCTCTTCATCTTTATTATATCAAAATATTCATTCATTAGTCAAGTATACTAAGTGAAAATATAAGATTTATATTTTAGGCTGGCTTATTGGGATTGCCATCTAGAAGACTAGATCTGAAGCTGGCTTGGTTGATTTTAGGTATATTTTTCAGAGAAAAAACCCACACCAATCACTAATATTGAAAATTGTCGGTTAGACCGACGGGTCACCGGTTCTGGGCCAACCGCAAACTCTGAAAACCGGCCGGTCATTTAGAAAACAGGTTATATAGCATGAACCGAATCCGTAAGAGCTCCGGTTCCCGATCGGACGGGTCCGGGTTTCAAAACATTGTTTCCAACTACGTTGAAAAGAAATATAAAGGAAGTAGATTATACATAGAAACAACTTCTCTAATTTACGTTATGATTTCAGGTTAGAGCATTTTCAACCCTTTCCCTATATTTACATGAGCGGGTTTTGTATTATATGGTATGGTTATGAATGATTGTGAGTAAACAAGAGATAAAATGTTATATGAAAAAAAGTTAAATTTGGAGTTGTACTATTCACACTGTATAATTTTTTTAAATTTTTTTCTGAATGTGGTTGTGAGCTGAGCAGAGAGAAAAAATAATGATAAAGATATAAAATTTTTTATTTAATTGAAAAAAATAGAGAACATGTAGTGATTTTTAGTGCAATTATATGGATATGATAGAGAATGGATTGAGAATGCTCTAGGGTATGGCATATGAGGGGAGACTAGAATTGTTGGTAAGAAAAAATAACATGAATAGAGAAATGTGTCAACGTAATGGTAGTCCAGCGAGGTTTCGTTGCCGTTGTTAGAATGGCCCAGTTGGTATGAAAAAAAATGATTTTGAGGGAACATATTTGGCTTTTATGCGTGAAGTATTACTTCATCGGTGCACATTACTATGGTGTTACATCCCGACTTAGGGCCTAAGCGTGTGGCCAATAATTGGTATCGGTTTTGTAAATACATCAGAGTTGCGAATTGTTTTTAGCAGAAGACATTATTTATAATAAAATATTTATTTAATTTGAAAACTTTTCAGATATTAAATATTTGAGTACTTGAAAATAAAATATTAATTTGTTTTGAAGACTTTTTATAGTGAATATCCAAGTGTTTAATTTATAAATTTTTTGGTAAACATATTTGTAATATTTTAATAATTAAAATTGAGCCATTTTCATATAGTGAGCTTTTAACTCCATGAGTATTTTAATCCTTGCTACGTGTACTATACTTGTTTTCCTGAAATGTTGGGAAAAATACGTCAGCTATATGTTGGTGAACACGTTGACTCGAAAATATTTTTATATGAACCTAGCTATCCCCTCGGGTATCTTATGACCCGACCCATCATGGCATAAGAAATAACCAAGTTAAATCATTTATGTAAATTTTTAGTTCATACTCGAAACAATTAGCGGCCCTTTAGACCGGAGTACCAATTATATCACATTAGTCCATCGCTCACAACCCTATAGACTGGCTCAATGAGACAGGTTCGGGTACCACACGTGGTGGGGTATGCCTCTCTGCCCCCATATGTAAGGATCCAAACACACGTATAACTAGCCCCATTACCAGCAGATGCTAAAGTTTTAGGGATACATTATCCCATGTAAAATTTAGTTTTTGGGTAAATGACTCGATTAAAGAGTTTTAAAGTTATGAGCGTATTCACCTTTGTTTTGATCAGCGTTTTCATTGATTTTGTTTTGAAGTTACCTCGGACCTATAGTACGAGAATAACCAAGTATAAATACTAGATCAATGATATAGCTATAGATCTTTAGTCTATTTGCATAATCATTACATTGACATTCTTTTCTTTATAAAATACACTTGAACCTTTAGTTCAAGATGTTTATCATTTCTTTCTTTCTTTTCTTTTTTATAAGAAACATGTGTGTGTGTGTGTGTATATACTAGCAGGAAACCCGCGCAATGCGGCGGCGCGACAATTTACAGTATGTTATTCATTTTTTATTAGTTAATCAATTCTCTCGTGATATATTTTATAGCAGTATAATGGTTATCAACCAGCGTGTCACAGTTGGAACACGGTCGGTATTGATCCAGTTCGTTACAATGTGAAAACACAAAATATAACACTTAAATGATTCCCATCAATGCCTTTTAAAATGTATATTATATCATATATCCACAATCAACCCATAAATTAATGTATTATGTACCAAGGATACAAATATGACCAAGATTACTTGTTTCATATTGCCCACTAAGATATACCTATACTTTTACACAAATTTTGAAATTCTTGATTGAGTAACGATTAATAAAAAAGAATTAAACACCCAAAGAATCAACTTGATAACTACTCAAATAACAAATACTAACTTGATAACTGCTTATTCCAAATTGCCCTCAAGCAAACGCCTTTTTGATTTCATTATTTTGTTCAAAGTATCAATTCTATATATAATTTCAAAAAAAAAAAAAAAACAAGTGCAATAGTTGAAAGTTGATAACCATTTTGTATCAAACTTGTTAATTTATAAAAAGTTAAACTGCATACAAAAGTTCTCGCTTTTAATACTAACATTAATCCTTTATAAATCTTTTTATTGACGGGTTTCAAACATTACTTGAAATGCATTAACCTCATATTCAAATATTCCTACAAAACTGAACTTTTATAGTCCGAAAGCATGTTTGACCTTGAAAGTCATACCCAATTTAAATTTAGAACAAATACTTAAATGACTTAGTTATTGAATCATGGTGTCCAATACTCTCCTAATTTGATAAATTTATTCCATTATAATTCTCACACAAATTAAAAACATTGAATTTAAATCCTGCCTGTACACACTCCAAATTTACTAAACAACTCTCTTTTATTGATCACACAATACACACAAACAACCTGCAACTATGTTAAACTAACAACCTACATTCGTCTAGCTTCTCTTCAAGTATTGAATCCGGATGACCTGCTATGATGAAAACTGATCAGTTGATTGCCAACTTTGCACATTTCAAAGCATGATACTCTAACATTTCTTATGCAACAGCCTTAGAATAGAACACCTTAAAATTATCAAGTAATAACCAGCTTCACATAAATTTTCAATAACAGTTTCATTAAAACTATATGTGGTTATGTAAACTGTTATAAAATCACGGATCTCATTATCTCCTAAATATAAACTACTTTTAAAGTTGCAAGAAAAAGTTCTCTCTCTCTCTCCTATATATATATATATAATTATATATAATAAATAAATATTTCCCCATCGAACGGTTCACTGAAAGTTCGGTTCATTTACATGCTTAGGTAAAATCAAAAAACATAAAGACGGTTTAATGAGTATAATAACATTATTATTAACCTGAAGACCGAATTAGAAAGTTTGCAGACATTTAAATTATTGAGTCAACAGAGTTCATGTTGACTTCAACAATCTAAACACCTTTAAAATTGTGCCATTAACTTTTAAAATAATAAATATATATACATAAACAGAAGTTATAAAAAGAGGGTGAATATTCAGAATAGCTTCTTACCAAGGGTAATAAAAGAGGTAGTGCATAGCATTAGCCACAACGTAAGATTCATAGAAGACGTATAAATATTCTTCATTGCCATCTAAAATATACACATATAGGCGGAAAAATAAAACTAAATAATGAAAATGAACAATAGACGATTTCTTTGAATAAATAAGTAAAGGATACCTTAGTCTCAACTTCTTGGTGGAGTCTGTCACAGTTGTGTGCCAGGTAGCAAGCATCTTTCAATAGAGCTGAAAAAATGAAACCAAATTATGAAATGAAAAATAGACCGTTGCTTTGAATAAAGAGAATTCTGCATTTTGTCTCCCTGGTATATGGACCACTTCGACAGGTTCAACACTGAAAATGATTTTGCGAATTATGGACCACTGTGAAATTTCGGCGGGTCAATCTGACTCCTTGCCGTCAGTTGACCGTGAGTTGACTGACCAGAAAACGGTGAAATTACCCCTTTACCCCTGAGTCTATAATTAAACCTAAAACTAAATATCCAAATTTCGTGTAGTGGGTGGGGTTCGAACCCTCGACCCCTGTTTAACAACAAACAACACAAACCAGTTGAACTGAACTACCATTTAATAAAACTACACAATGTAATATATATTAAGCACTTGAAATAGTTTCTTGTATATACAGAATGTGCTGTATATGTATGTTGTATATATGTTCTGTATGTATGCCGTATATAGAGTAAGGTTATAATAAAAAGACAAAATTTCATGAGAAGTGTAGGAAACAATATATACCCTTGGATGGATTATAACACACAAGGATATGATTGTCCATAGTCTTTTTTTTATTATTTTTGGAATTAAAATCAGTAGGTTAAGACATGCCTTAAATTTTGGTAGCTTCCATATTACTAGTTTATTATTAATTATATTTTAAAAACCTTCCAAGCATCATCATCTTCATCTACAGTCATTTTCCTCCATGGAACTTTTTGCAAAAATAAATCAACTTATATAGAACCAAAAGAAAAGAAAAGAAATTATAACAATAATAACTATAAAATATTGATTTAGTTGTCTATTTGCGTCACGTCTATATTTCTAATGCACACATGAAACAATAAATAATAACTTATTTTTGGGATAAAAATGTTGTGATTTTATTGTTTTCTGTCATCAAGTCATAATAAGAAAACAAAATTAGTGATCCTTTATTGTGTTTTAGTTTATAATCACTTGTAGTTTTTGTAATTTATTGTGTTTTAGTTCATATGGATCATGGATAAGTTCATACTTTATTATCACTGTGTTTTAGTTTGTTATCGGTGTGTTTTAGTTATAGACAAATGTTCATGATGATACACAAATTTTTTTAGTTATTTATGTTGTGATGGTCAAATGAGAACACAATATTATTTAAATATTTAGTTGTTTATTTGGGTGTTCTTATTTTTTATTATATAGAGTTTTTGATTTTATCTATTCTAGGAGAATTAAAATTATTAATTAAAATTGATACTTTCCATAAATAATATAACACACTAGACGATTATCTCCTTTGTGTGTTATAAAACAAGTACAAAAATATAACACATCATAAATTAGATCAACTTTCCATTTTAACCATTGGATTACTATATCTAATGGTCAATATATGTTCCTACACTTCTTAGACATTTTGTATTTTTTATAATAACCTCACCTGCCGTATATATATGTTGTATATATATATATATTGTGTATATATACTCTGTATATATATGCTGTATATATATGCTGCATATATATATATATGTTGTATATAATATTTGCATTATTTCTAGGTTCGGGTTTTTTTAAACGGCCAATTTTTTCTAAAAAATCAAAACGAGTCCGAATACGACGAAACGGCCGGTTTTTTAGTAAACTTTTCGTCCGAATACGACGAAACGACCCGTTTTTTAATAATCTTTTCACTAAGCAACGCCGAAACCGCTCGTTTTTTAGTTCAAAAACGATGAAACGCCTCGTTTTTTAGTAAACTTTTTGTTCAAAAACGACGAAACGGATCGTTTTTTAGAAAACTTTTGGTTCAAAAACGACGAAACGGCTCGTTTTTTAACAAACTTTTGGTTCAAAAACGACGAAACGACTCGTTTTTTAGTAAACTTTTCGTTCAAAAACGATGAAACGGCTTGTTTTTTAGTAAATTTTTCACTAAAAAACGACGAAACGGCTCGTTTTTTAACAAACTTTTGGTTCAAAAACGACGAAACGGCTCGTTTTTTAGTAAACTTTTCGTTCAAAAACGACGAAACGGCTCGTTTTTAGTAAACTTTTCACTAAAAAACGACGAAACGGGTCGTTTTTTAACAACCTTTTGGTTCAACCGCCCGAACCCAACCCGGACACAATTAAAACAAACATTTTTTATATATATAACACGAACACAAAATTCATATATCAAAACACCCGAATTATAAACTTCGTGATTTCACATACATAACATACCTACTAATTAATTATTCACCCGTATTATAAGCTTCGGGATTATATAAGGGTAGCATCCGGAGACGCGACCCAAAATTCCACGTACGGTGGAAGTTAATTTGGTTATGGCCGGCTAAGTTGACCACAAACCAACCCGTGATCTCTCGGATACGGAACTCAATTCGGAGATTGAGTTCGATTGGGACTCCTAAAAGAGCCCTATTGAAGTTCACGTTCACTATTAGAACCATCTTGACGGATCCAGAGACTGGGAGCGGGTGCCGAAGACGGGGAGCCGGAGACGGTAGGAACCGGAGACACGGGAGCCGGAGACGGGGAGCCGGAGACGATGAGCCGGAGACACAGTGGAGGGGCTACGGGTTCGGGTCTTGGATGAAGATGTGAAGTGTTGTGTTGAGGATGGAAGATGGCGACGGTGGGTGGGTATATATATATATCTGAAGGAGTGTTGAGGAAGAAGGAGAAGTTGATGCGGGTAAGGAAGAAGATGTGGGTAAGGAAGAAAGGAAAAGAAGAGGAAGGTGGGTAATCTTACAGTGGAAGCAGGGAAGAAAAAAATACCCAGTGGTCGGACTGCCATTTTTTGCGTCAACCTGGTTTTCCAAGCTTTCAAAAAAAATTAAAAACAGAATGGCACATTTTTATCGCCAAATTTTCATTTGTAAAAAGACCAAAACACCCTCCATCTTAACAGCCTTTAACGAAAATATTTAATGGTTGGGTACAGATTGACCCGCCGAAATTTCACAGTGGTCCATAATTCGCAAAATCATTTTCAGTGTCAAACCTGTCGAATTGGTCCATATACCAGGGAGACAAAATGCATATTTCTCTTGAATAAATAATTAAAGCTCACCTGAGTCTCAACTTCTTGGCGGAGTCTTATCATAGTTATGTGCCAGGTAGCAAGCATCTTTCAACGGAGCTGATCTTATTGATGCTTTTAGTGGCTCGTATACCTACAAGGAAATGAGATTAATAACTTGAATAAAGATAAGAAGGTAAACAGATTAGGTCATTAGAAGACACGTGTAAACAACAGATGCTATAAAACAATTACAATTACAAAGGTATAACAAAGCTACCTGGTAGTTAAGTGCCTCTAGTAATGTTTCCCTCTTGTCTTCAATAGAAATACATGAGCACCTAGTTCTAAAGTAAATTTTTTGCGTGAAACCGGTATTTATATTTTCAGTCCTATATATGCAAGAATCTTCAGCAAACCTCCTGCTTGAATACATTAGCTTCGCATGTGACTAATGCCTATGACATCATGAACATCACGTCTACAACCAGAACAAAAAATGTCAACATGATTTTAAAATAAATTTAAAGCAGACTATATAGAAATAGGGGTGTGTGTGTGTGTGAGTATACATACCAAGCTTCTATGGCACACAACTAGTTTCCATAATAAAATTCCCCATATGCTGCACCAAATAATTTCCAGCAGTTCTATTGGAAGACTAAGAGCTGCAACAAATACAAGAAAAAAAATAATAAATAAATAAAACATGTGAGTAATGTCAGCTGTGATGTTCACCCAAAAAACAAAGGATTAACAATTGGTGCATTGATGTTTCAGGAAAAAAAAGGCAAACACAACAAAAGGAAATCTTTTTGATCTAAAGAATCAATCAATCATGATCAACCAAAAACCAAAGATGTGTAAAATGATTTTATTTAGTTAACATGGTTGTATACTATTCTTATTCAGGGTTTACATAGAAGTGGTTTCAAAGAAGCAGTTGCAATTAGATCAGATCATCAGTCGATATAAGTAGAAGTGCACATTGAAACCGGTTAAACGAACCGAACCTATGACTACAACCCCAACCTAACCCAAACCGAAACTGAACTTGTATTATAAAAATCAGTTCAGAACCGTAGAAATCATAGGTTTGCGACCGGTTTATAATCCCCGACATTAAATCTGGTTAATTCGAACCAAGAATAGAGATTGCTTAAAAAGTTCCAAGTATCAAACAAAAGCCGGAAAGGTTTCTAGACAATTTTCTATATATTTTTTCTTTTCATTAATCAAACTTAGTTGATATGCCCAGAAACCGTTTCTGTAGCACGCTACCCTCCCTTCGGGTATGCCCAAATAACCTTTGAACTGAATATATAAACATTATGACAAAAATTAATAACTAAAACAACATGATAAAAAGTACTAAATGTAATAACCCTAGACTGGTAAGATATTTCTTTCCATTTGTAACACCTCGTTTTCTAGTTTCGGTTAATAAATGAAAATATGAGTTATTGTTAGTCGGGCTAGTGTTGGGTTAAATGGATATGGGTTATGAACTTGGGTTGTAAAGAAAGAAGGAAAGACCATGGGCTTAAGCCCATGATCCATAATTATATAAGCCATAAATCCCATTTAATCACTCATTTCACACATATTCCATACACCACCAAAACACACACTTAGCTCTTTCTCTCTCTCTAGCCGAAAACACCAAGGAAAACCGATCCCGATCCAGGTAATGATAGTGTAGTATTGTATGAGCTCAAACCCGCTAGATCTAGTTGCGAAACGACGAGCCGACACCGTTAAACCGTTAAAGTCACGAAATCCGGATTGAATCGGGTATAAACCGAACCTAAGATGAGCTTAGGGATCACTCTAGCTCAGATCTGGATCGAACGGGACGAAAAAAGGTGAAAAACGAGTTAAAACTCGTTTTTCCGGAGAATCCGCGGTTTTCCGGAGACGACGCCGGAAAGGCGCCGCCGGAAAAGTAGGTACGAGGTTAAGGGGGATGTCAGGGAATGTTATGACATTCCCTGACCTAACCTAGTTCGTTATCAGAAATATGGCGAATTAGCCTTGATTCGTTAAGGAAAAGAACGACGAACTAGCCCAATTCTCTAAGGTCTAGTTCGTATGAGGATCGGTTCGTTAAGGTCCAATTCGCTATATGGACCAGTTCGTGAAAAGGTCCAATTCGTCATAAGGACCAGTTCGTTATAATGCTTGATTCGTTACAAAGCCAGTTTCGTTATAATAGTTAATTCGCTATGAACCCCCATTCGTTAAGGACTGAATAACGAATTAGAACTTTGAAAGAATGACAGAATAGTCCTTGGACTTAGAAAAAGAATGATTTAATTACAAAGAAGCCCTTGAACTTTTAAGTAGCAAATTAAATAATGATCCAAAATTCTAATGGAAAATGTGTTAAGACAGTTAATGGAAATAAAACAGTCCCTGGACTTAGAAAAGGCTCGACCCCAGCCAGGGGCTCTGCCCCTTGGACCCTGCTAGGGGCTGCCGCCCCTAGACTCCGCTGCCAGGGGCACTGCCCCCGGACCCCCGTTCGTTGTGGGTTATGAATAAACTAGAAACGTGATATAGATAGTGATAGTTAATTGATATGTGTAATTGTTATACAGTTAGTCGTGCATAGCTCAAGAAAGGAATAACTATAAACGGTGAACGTAACCGCATTCAGGTGAGTTTCTAGCCCCATTCGTTGTTATGTTTTCGGGGCTGTGTGCATACTCGATGTGATTAGTTAATACACTTATCCTAAGTGATAAGTGTATGCCATATATGTATTATATGAAATGTATGAATGCTTTCTTGTCGGTACATGAACGATCTTCGGATATTGTATGTACTGCCAGGTAACGGTTGATGTTATATGTATGTTGTAAGATGGCGAATGAATGATGTATGTATGTGCGAAACTTACGAATTTGTATATAGAAAGTACGTTATGGAGGTATGGAAGAAAGGGTACCGGACACTAATAATATCCGAGGATGGAGGGTGTCCGGACCCTAATAATATCCTAGGATGGAGGGTACCGGACCCTGATAATATCCGAGGATGGAGGGTACTGGACCCTAATAATATTCGAGGATGGAGGGTGACCGGACCCTAATAATATCCGAGGATGGAGGCTACCAGACCCTAATAATATCCGAGGTATGTAGGGTGAATGCTCTTTATAATGTAAGGTTAGTTATGAAGGTGTATGAAAGATTGATGGACATGTTAAGTATGTAATGCGTACCTACGGGCACGTATATGTGTATGTAAAGTAAGTTATGTGATTAACTAGAACTCACTCAGCGTAGCTGGCTTTTAGTATGCACGCAGGCAAATAGGCTGAGGCAGCTCGCGTGATTGAAGACACATGGCATGGAATCGAAGATACTGGCATCTCGAAGAAATGTTGTGATGTTTTAAAGTCTATGTTTTGTTTTAAATGACCATGATGTTTTATAAGACACAATTTGGAGGTTATGTAAGATATTATGCTTGAAGTTTTATATTCCGCGTAAAGTTTTAATTAACTTTGATTTGTAGAACTGTGTTTATGAGTAAATCCAACACCAAAGTAGGGCTACCGGTAACGGGGCCTTACACCATTGTTAAACTATAGGATCCACTCCAGTAGGATTATGAGCACAAAATTGCAACAAAACAAATGACATTTGTGCATTAACAACCAATAAGAACATAATCAAACATGAACACTATCATTTTATTAACGAACGAACACGAACAAGAAAAACACATTCGTTTAATTGTTCATGTTAGTTCATTTGGCCAAGTGAAAAGAATAAATATGAATTGATGACCAGGTCTTGTTTGTGTTCGCTCAGTTTGTTTACATGCCTATAGATAATGATATGAAACAAAAATGAAAACGAATAATAAGTACTTATATACATACCAGTTAAGAGTAGCAATAATAAAACATGAGTAAAATTATAAAATAACTCACTACTTCATATGTAAGTGACATTGAGCATTGGATTTTCCCGCAAAAGAGCTTCAAAACTAAAGGGGGAACCGCTAAATCATGACAGTGCATACCTCGTGTCTCTAGGGGGAATCGCTAAATCAAAAAATAAGATTTGGGAAGCCTTAAGACCCAAATTCGCAATCTAGCAGCCATTTGTTGGCAGCATATTTGAAGAATCTACATTTCAGTATTGTTGCATATTTTGATTCAAAGAATCGCCGCAAAAAAAGAATTTATGAAAACCCAATACAAATGCAACTTTTTATTTTAACTTAAGGCTACTAATTTACAAAATTTACGGAAAAACAAACCCGCTAAAAGTCCATTTGAATGGAATTCGGGTTGTATTAGTATGGAATACCTTTTGAACATCTTCTCGGCTGAATAAACCTCTGCATACCTTTCTATACCCAAATCTTAGCCAAAAATGCGTCTGTTTGTCCATAAAACCACAAATACTTGGAATTTAAATTAGAAGATAAACTTTTTACAAATTTAGTTAAAAACAAATTGAGTTATGTATTTTCTCTAACTTCTTACCAAGAACGTTTGTATAACTTTGCAAACGTGATCATTTGACCCGCTAACACACATAAATAATGTTACTGGTAACTTTTAATTTATTACTTACATTCTAGAAAAAAGGTACTGATTTGACTTTTGAGGTCAAAGTCAAACCAATCAAGTAAATATCAATTATAATTGGATGAATCGAATTAATATTTAATGAAAATAATATTTAATGAAAAACTGTTGAATTATTAGGACATTAGGTAGTGAATTGCAAACCTAAATAGCATTACCAAAAACTTGCAATCCGTTGTGTTCCTCTAGGTAACAAAATTACATATTTCAACGGTGAATTAACGAAATCCAAAGCAACGAAACTGCAAATTCAACCTCATTTTTCACAAATTCCCTTCAAGTCAACCCTGTCAAATTAAGAAATATCACAACTGATTCGTCGAACAAGATAAAAAGAAATGTGAAATTCATATCAAGCAAACCTCCAAACTTGAAATAACTTCAATTCACCTTTCAATTTCACATCAAAAGCTCTAGAAACCGAAACATGCCACTCAAAGCTGCATCCACTTTCACAAAATCATTTGTTCATATAACCTATCCGTGATATTAGTAGAAAATTAAATAAAAATCAATATTCATCAACCAGATTAAATGCATCCAAAAAAATTCAAGATTATAGCTCTCTTACTAACTACAATCTGATTGAGCTAAATCTTTTGAAATCAACAAAAACAAAACGAACAGCTCCAATATTTGACTCACAAAACAAAATGGCTCGTTAATTTCAGATCGAGAAATCATGACCGAACTTCTTGTGTTCAATACCATTTACATTGAATTAAAGTAGAACAAACAAACAAGCAAACTAATATTCTCTGTATCTAGATGAAAGGATTTCTAATAAAACAACCATACCTGATAAGAAACGGTTTATGAATGTTTCGGCTCAAATCTGTAACAGTCTCTAGCCGCTAGGGTTCACATCGAAGAACAACCATGATCCTCATAGATTCGTGTTTGAAGAAACCCCATAGAATCGTTGAAACTTGAAGGGAAAGAGAGAGAAGTCGAGAGGATGAAATGAGGGCGGCTAGGGTTAGGTTGAATTTGTTAAGCGGGAATTCAAAATTCAAAACAAAGAAAGCATGTAAGAGAACAAATGCCATCAAGCAGATGGCTTCAATATGCATTAGGGGTTGTAACCTATGCAATAAGAGCTCTAAAACACTTAAATTTAAGAGTTTTGATAAAATGACCTTCTTGCCCTTCCTATATGCATTTTAAGATAGTATAGATATAGTTTCTTCTTTAATAAGAAACATTTTATAAAACTTTTATATTCAATATTTATCTATATCCTTTTCTTATAAAAATCAATCTTCACCTATTATTTCCTCAAGGTATAGAATATATTATCGACTAAGGTCTAAGACATATATAATAATAAAATAATAGAGCTATATCCCTACCTTGTATGGCTTGATTTTATAGAAATGCCTAGGCCAGATGCGGGCATCACTTTTATTTGTCGTCGGTATCGAGGGAAAGAACGAACAACACTTCTCCACCTTGTACGTACTTTGAGACTCGGGAACTCGTCGAAAAATCGTAGGGTATCGGTACCTAGTTAACTTATTAGCCACGGTAGACTGTTGGGGGTGCACCTGTCGGTCTATTCAGTGACTTGCGTGTCATGCTTCGAATAATCCTCGTCCACCACTTGGTTGATTACTTAGATGTTGAGTGATAGACCGTCATTGCAAAAGACAACGGTTCACTGTGACAACCATAAATTACTACTTCATATCATAACTTGATTAAGGTGGATCCTCGTTCTCTACACGGATATTTGTAGCAACTAAAATCCGGCCCTAATAAATCGATTGTTATGTGTATTAATGTGTGTGTGTGTGTGTGTATATATTGGATTAGGATCATGAGATAACTTTTTTGAAATTGAGAACTATGAGAACCATTTTGGACCACAAATACCGAAAAATAAAAAAATCATAAATAAAACAAAAACACAAAAATCAAAAAAGTAAAAAAAGCGAAACTCTTATATATCATCCCGATTTCATAAAAAAAACTCGGTTATATACATATATGTACATTTGTTTTTTTTGTACACATGTGTATAATTTAAGATATATATGATACTGTACATATGTGTAAATTACGTAACTAAAGATTATATAAAATAATACATATGTGTATAATACGACGTTTTTTTTATTTATTTTTAATGAAACCGGAATGAAATATACGAATTTTGGTTTTTTTAACTTTTTTAAATTTTTTATTATTTTTTTAAATATATTTTTAAAGGTGTTTTTAGTGGTTCAAAATGGTTCTCAAAGATCTCAATTTGCAAAGGGTTCTCTTAGGATCCTTCCTCTTTTTCTCTCTCTTTCTCTCTCTCTCTCTCTCTCTCTCTATATATATATATATATATATAAACATCATGTTAAAAATCCTTTTTAAACATGAATCTAGCTGCTTGACAGTCAGTTTTTATTATAAACTTTTGGGTTTGTAAAAGTTGATTCTTGAACAAAAATTGTTAACGAAATCAAAACATCTTTTATTTAACTATAAAAAATAATTTTATTTATTTTGTATGATTTTGTAAATATATATTTGGTTTATTAAAATTAATAAAACAATTTTTACAAAAATATATGAAAGGATCTGCTGTGACCTGGGTTCGAACCTGGGTCTCCATAACCATACAACACATACACAACCACTGGACTAAACAGTTTTGATTGTTAACAGATGGAAGTAAATAATTTTAAACAAAAGCTCAATATCATCTTTTAAACCAAAACCCAAGGTTTTCAATTATCCAATTTTGTTGTTTATTTGTTGAATTGATGTTAGGGGTTTCATTAGTCGGATCAAAATGAATCAAAACCATGTAAAAATTACCTTGGATGATGTCGGAAAGTGGACGAACGATGCTTGGCCGGAATCCGAATAATAAGAACAGGTTTGAGGTTATGGGTGGTTCGTTTGTGATATTTTATGGTTGCAGTAGTTCTAGCAGATGATTAGGGTGCTATTTATAGTCTCAATTGTTCTGTTGGGTGATTAAATCGAGTTAATTAAATTTTAATTATTATCCGGCAGTTTAGGGTTGAAATACGAACATTGAGGGTGTTAATACGCGTAATGAGACTTGATTAGGCTTTAAGATGATGGAGAAACGAGTTTATATCGTTAAAATTGATTAAAAATAGCGTTTTGGGATGTTTTAATAGGTCGCCGGAGTTTCTGTCGTTCGTCGGAAAGTGGCCTCGCCGGAAAAACGTGGGGATGAAGGGGGGAAGGGGCTGGTATTTTATTTTATTATTATTATTTTAAATGAAATTTACACTTTAAGCCCCTAAACTATCAAAACTTATATATTTTGTTTTTAACCTTTATTTATCCTTTGAACCTTGAACTTTGCAATGTTATAGAAACTTAATGAATTTTTATAAAATTGGATTATTTTCATACTAAAACCGATTGCTTGGTACTTGTTTATTTAAACAAAACTTTAAATACCCGAGTTTCGTTATGTGAACTAAATTAATATAAAACGAACGAATAATAATCTTAAATCATCGTAGATAATCAATTATTGATAAACAACAATAAAGAGTATATTGAAAAGACAAAATGGGTTGGTTTAATGAATAAAAAAATTACATGAAACGAAACTTTGAGATATATATTTATAAATAAAACCAAAAATTTAAAATGGGTCGGGTTTTCGGGTTTGGAAAGTAACGAATGTTACAGGACTTAAAACTTTTAGAAATTTCGTCCCGAAATTAAAGTAAAAATAAAATTTAAAAGAGACCAACTAATATACAGAGTTGTAAGAAGTTTTAATCAATTTAAATATTAAAATCAAGCAACGTCGATCTTTGAATGGCCCGAAAGAACGCCACAAATAAGAAATATGACAAGGACACTTATATAGGATGTACCAGCGGCGTATCCACAATGCCCTTATCATATTGTATTTGCCCCGTTCCCCAAAATCATTCCAAGTTCCAAGTTATTTCACACAACCGGACTTATTATATTTTTCATGCAAGTACTTTGATAATTACGTGTCGACCCATAATAACCTATATCGTCGGATGGTCTATATAACTTGCTCTATTGTGTTGTTTTAGACTATAAACTTTAGATGATTAAATAAAATTTTCATTTAAAACATTGAAAATCAAAAACAAGGAATTAAAAGGGTAAAAACATTACAAAACACATTGTCAGATCATTCAAGCCAAAGACAACGCGAAAACACTAAGTCAAGTACATGAAATCATCGTAGTTTGAACCGAACAACCGATGTTGAAAACGAAATAAACAAGGTAATGAAATTAAAAAAAATGAAACATTTAGAATTATGAACCTCGTAACATGTAATTGAAATAATGGGGTCGAGAATAACGTGGTAAGTAAACGTAGCATTTAACAAACGAAATATGAAAATTTAAGTTAATAACACATTGGGTTCGAGAATAGCTTAGATAAACAAAACTTGTAACTATCAAAATATCATGATGTTTAATAAATGAAAATCTTCGAATGAATTGCAGTGAAATTAACGGTAACATCGAGATGAAATAAAGTGAACATTACAACATATAAATTAATAATTGAAATAAAACGGATAAACGAAATTCTATTATCACAATATTAAAATCCATTAAGTTTGTGAAAGAAAAGTTCCAATAGCATCCTTGAGTTTATCCAAGTAAGTAGTTGAAACCTCGAAATTATAATAAAACTTTGGTCTGAGATCAAAAATAACGAATTGATTCAAATAAAAACTTCGAGTGGAAAGAGAACAAATATTACTAAAGCAATTTGTGTAAAATAAACATAACATAAACTCATCATGTACATGGGGCACAGTTCCGGTTCTCAAGTAAACGAACTTATTTAGAGGGAGTCGGTCACAAATATTCAAATGTAGAAATAAAATAAAAATACGGTTTCTATTAGGTAGTTATGTACACATACATGTTCATAGCCCCAATTTCCACTTAACGGTTACATTGATGGGAAATTTGTCATAGATCACGGGATTTGAAATAACAGACGTAAACCGATTTAGTAAAGCGAATAAGAATGATGTACTAATTTATGTTTTGTAAAATACAAACGAGTATGGATCAAAGATCAATGAACAATCATAATAAACTCCTAAACAATATTCTAAATAAGTGGATAAAAAATCACCTTGGGGTACGTCCGAAAAATACGTGAAGAAGAAGTTAAAGAGGAGAAAATGTAGCTTGCGATGTTTGTCTTCTCAAGTGTCGGTTTGTTTGGGGTATGAAGGTTGACGTGGAAGGTGGTGCCATGATTTCATAGTCGAAACTCATTAGCGTTAACGAAGGGGATAGAAGGGAAGGGATATATCATATATTTTAATTTACGAACATCAGTTGTAAATCGTGGTGTTTTTATATCTCATGGTGAAATAAGATTATTCTATTTTAGTTAGGCAAAACATTTTTAACTAGCGCTAAAACTTGAGAATTTTATGAAATCCTTAACGTAAAAATAAATGTTTTCTTTTGGCCAGCGGCCTAGGAAAAATATTGTCAGATAACCTGACTTGTTGAATGAAATATAGCCTCAAAAGGGCTTAAGATTTGTTTGAAACAAAAAGTTTACTTTAAATACGGTTTGAAATAATAATTACATTATTATTAGAGGTGACGATAATACTAGTAATAATAATATTACTTATCATAATAATAATAAAAATATTATTGAAAAAAAAATAGTTTCAAAAGGGCTCAAAACTTGTTTGAATAAAATATTTTACTTTAAATATTATTATATAATAGTAGTGACGATGATACTAGTAATAATAATATTACTAATATCAATAGTAACAATAAAAAAATATTAACAATAATAATAATAACAATTCTAATAATAACCATATTGATAATTACTGTAATAATAATGATGATGATGACGATGATGGTACTAATAACAATAGTAGTAGTAATATTAATAATGATGGTAATAATAATAATAATAATAATAATAATAATAATAATAATAATAATAATAATAATAATAAATAATAATAATAATAATAGAGGTAATAAATTTTTTTTAAAGAAAATCCATTTGACTGAAGGTTAAAATAACTAAGGATCTGGGATTAGGCGCGAAGTGTTAGTAAAAGAAATAAAATGTAGAAAAGTATGCAAAAGAAAATATAGACGAGTTTGATGAGTTTTGTAAAAAAATCTAAGTATTGAAACCCAAAAATCGTATAAGGTCGACCAAGGATGCGGGGTTAGAATATTGCATGGCGAAAACAAGTTAGGCCTTTCAAAGTATGGCGAGTGTGTTAAGGTCACCACAACGTTAGTAGGCTTAAAGCATGAGGTTAAACATGTGATTGAGACAAATAGTTAGGTACAAGTCTTGCAGATGGGGGTGTTGAGTTTGGGTAGATCTTAGCAATAAATGGTAACTGAATCTACCACTGATTGAAGCATATTAACGTTTCGGGGAAGTAAAGTGGTGGAATTTACACATATTGTACAAAGGATGTGTTTCAACGTGAGGCCTTTCAGTTGGGTTTAGTTTGCGTTTCCAAGAGTGGTGCTGGGTTTGAATTTGAATTAACTATAGCGATGAAGGTAGGTGCGATCAAACGTGGGGTGATCAGGATCGCAGAGGCCATTTACTTGATAACTTGGATTGTCATTTAGCCGGTTGAGTGCGACAACTAGGAAAACGAGAAGGCGTGATACGAAACTTGAAGAATTTGCGTGACTTGGGACGTAAGTATGAAAACGACTAATAGATACATCAATGAAACAAGTAAAGAAAAGAAATCGCATGAAACAAATTTGAAATCGAAATTGGAATTCCCATGAAACGTCATGAGTTTTCACTTTTCAATAAACGAAAACCTCATAAATTATTAAAATAATCATTTGTAAAATGTATTAAACTTAAAAATAAATAGTGAAATCGAATTGAAAATCGAGTGTTCATGAACCACTATGACTTTTAAATTTCAATTCTAAAATATAAGAGTAAATGAGTATAGCAATAAGGTAATCGAATTGAAATTCGACCATTCATGTATCACCATGACCTTTCGAATTTTTTAATTCTAAAACGTAGTAGTAAATGAATAAAATAATATAGTAATCAAATCGAAATTCAATCATTTATGTATCACTATAACCTTTTGAATTTTCAATTCTAAAACATAATAGTAAAATAATAAGGTAATAATTTGAAATTCGATTATTACTTTGCAAACTTTTAAAAGTTTAAGCCGTAAATGAGCGTATAAATAAAGAAAGTGTGTCACAAAATTTTTTAAAACTTAACTATTCTCGTATAAAAATGCGCAATTAAATCGAACCGAAAGTTGGGTATTCGTGTACAGACTTCCAGTTTAAACACATTGTAAAACATAGAGAAGTGCAACCATATTCTTTCACAAAGAGAACATGGTCGCGTTTGAAAACTTAAAGTTGTTATTCATATGGAGTTAAAGTGGTATGCTACACCCAAAATAGTTGAGCAAGTAACAAGTAAACACACAAGTCCATGATGTGAATTCTAGTTTGTATATAATAAATAAAATAAATCGCATTTTTGATAGGATATATATGCTACACCCAAAATAGTTAAAAAGGGTAAAAAGGGGGTGTGAGAAACTCACCTTTGAATTGGGATGACAAACTTGAAAATGAAACGAAAGTGCGCTATATGAAACCAAACGATCGAATCTCACGAGCTAGAAATAACCAGAACACGAGAATTACTAACTAATTAAATGGAATAATATGTCGGTTTTACAATTCATACGTCTTTATATTTATATGTATTTTGTTACACATTTTCAAGTGTATTAATATTTAAGTTAACGGGTTTTTACGACTTATTATTATATTATTACTTACAAAATTAATATTAATGTTTACGGAATTTGTCGTCACCGATATGTTTTATTATAAAGTTACAACGACATATATATATATATATTATCTATATAATTATTTTACGAGTTTTAACGAGCGATTTGGGTTTGTAAAAGTTGATTCTTGGATGAAAATTGTTAACGAAAATCAAAACATCTTTTATTTAACTATAAAAAATAATTTTATTTATTTTGTAAATATATATTTGGTTTATTAAAATTAATAAAACAGTTTTTAAAAAAATATATGAAAGGATCTGCTGTGACCTGGGTTCGAACCCGGGTCTCCATAACCATACAACACATACACAACCACTGGACCAAACAGTTTTGATTGTTAACAGATGGAAGTAAATAATTTTAAACAGTAGCTCAACATCATCTTCTACACCAAAACCTTAGTTTTTCAATTATCCAAATTTGTTGTTTATTTGTTGAATTGATGTTAGGGGTTTCATTAGTCGGGTCAAAACGAATCAAAACCATGTAAAAACTACCTTGGATGATGCCGGAAAGTGGACGAACGATGCTTGGCCGGAATCGGAATGATAAGAGCAGGTTTGAGGTTATGGGTGGTTCATTTGTGATATTTTATGGTTGTAGTAGTTCTAGCAGATGATTAGGGTGCTATTTATAGCCTCAATTGTTCCGTTGGGTGATTAAATCAAGTTAATGAAATTTTAATTATTATCCGGCGGTTTAGGGTTTAAATCCGAATGTTAAGGGTGTTAATACGCGTAATGAGACTTGATTAGGCTTTAAGATGATGGAGAAACAAATTTATATAATTAAAATTGATTAAAAATGCCGTTTTGGGATGTTTTAATAGGTTGCCGGAGTTTCTGCCGTTCGTCGGAAAGTGGCCTTGCCGGAAAAACGTGGGGATGAAGGGGGGAAGGGGCTGGGATTCTATTTTATTATTTTTTAATTGAAATTTACACTTTAAGCCCTGAACTATCAAACTTATATATTTCGTTTTTAAACTTTATTTTTCATTTGAA
Organism: Bidens hawaiensis; assembly: GCF_021521415.1. Classification (NCBI taxonomy): domain Eukaryota; kingdom Viridiplantae; phylum Streptophyta; class Magnoliopsida; order Asterales; family Asteraceae; genus Bidens; species Bidens hawaiensis. Next base: position 36,039 of record NW_027502010.1, on the reverse strand, counting down.
CCATGAACTTTGAAATGTTATAAAAACGTAATAAATGTTTATAAACTTGGATTATTTTCATACTAAACCCGATAGCTTGGTACTTGTTTATTTAAACAAAACTTTAAATCCCGGAGTTTCGTTATGTTAACGAAATGAATATAAAACGAACGAATAATAATCTTAAATCATCGAAGATAATCAATTATTGATAAACAACAATAAAGAATATATTGAAAAGACAAAATTGGTTGGTTTAACGAATAAAAAAATACATGAAACGAAACTTTGAGATATATATTTATAAATAAAACCAAAAACTTAAAATGGGTCGGGTTTTCGGGTTTGAAAAGTAACGAATGTTACATATAGTATCCCTCCAAAACCTATATCTAAAGCTTCTGTCTCTACCACCTTATCCCAACTTGGATTTGCAATGATTAAGCATGGGAGGTTAGAGACCTTTTGTTATATTTTTATTACCGCTTTTGTATGATTTTCACCATATGGCTTAGGATTCTTCTTTAATCTATCATATAATACGGAAGAATCCTTTGCCAGGTCTTTGTAATAAGGAGCAATATAATTCAAGCTTTCTAAAAACTTTTGTAATTGAATTTTATCAATAATTTTGACCGGGAATTTATTTGCAAATTCTATACTTCTATTGATAGGAATTATCTTTCCCTTTTCAATCATATGCCCTAAAAACCTAACATTTGTTTCGAATAACATCATTTTTTGACTAGAAATAACTAGTCCATTTTTTATAATAATATTCTTAAATAAATTTAGATGCTTAAAATGAGTCTCATTATCTTTTGAAAATACCAAAATATCATCTATGTAAACAATTATAAAATTTAAGAACAAAATGAATATTTCTTTCATAATTTTTTGAAATTCTGAAGGCGCATTTTTAAGACCAAATGGCATAACATTCCACTCATATTGACCAAAAGGAACATTAAAAGCTGTTTTATACCTATCTTTTTGGTCAATCTGAATTTGCCAGTACCCAGATTTTAAATCAAATTTTGAAAAGATTAGTGAGTTATAGAACCTGTCTAATAAATCTTTTTTGTTTGGAATTGAATATCTGATCCACTTTTTGCAGATAGAAAAGAGTCTTCAAATCCTCTTTCTCCAAAACATTAAAATCTGCTTCAGTCATCCCTCTCTTGTTTATCATTATGTTTCTTAGGATGCTGATCATTTCCTCATTCTCCCAAGGCATAAATGGTTCATCATCAGGTTTAACTTCAGGCTGTTCTGGCTGAGGGATCAGAGGTTTATCAGTTGTCTTTTCTTGTTCCATCTCCTTTTCCCTCACAGTCCTGAGTCTTCTTGTTCTTTTAGTAGGTGGCTCATCAGATGTTTCTTTTAAGATTGAGCTCTCAGTATAGACCCTTTTTAATTCTTTCTCTTTCTTCTTGGAATGAGATAACTTAAAGATATTCTATTAACTCATCAAGTATACTCGGACCATAATTATTAAAGAATACCTTGCCCGGTCTTCCAATTACTTGGCTTCTTGGACTTGGTGACCATACCTTACGCAGAAGAGTAAAATACTTGGTCTTAAAGAACAACCCTGCTTGACAAAGTGAACCTTGCTCGGATATGCCAAATTAATGAACCTTACTCGGGAAATCACCAAAAAGCATACCTTGCCCGGATATCCACTTAAGAAGACTATTTGAAGTAAACCTTGCCCGGGAGGCAAAATCTCGTACTCGGCTAAGTAAAAGCTTACTCGAAGGTCCAAGGTGTGCTCGGATTCAATACTTAGCAGTTTTTGAGGAGGTTGAGAAGATTCCAATCTTCAAAACTCTTCGTTTAGGTCAAATCTCCTCATTTGGGTCAAACTCTTGACCCAACAATCTCCCCCTAGATTGGAACACCTCAGCTGACCCAAAACACTCTATGGTTACTAACACTTAGCAAAATACACACCAAATTTCATAATCAAATTACATAAACAAAATTACATAATCAAAAGTTTGTCCGAAGACATTACAAAGCAAAGCCTATTCTATCTATTTTGTCTTTTCCTTTCATTGTAGGCTGCTTGTCTTCTCAGCTGAATTACAGATGCTGCTCTTTCTCTGAAGATATTGAGCACTTGGTAGTGAGTCTGTCCTTCTGGAATCACCAAGTCTCTAATATCAGCTAGATCTTCATTGTGCAAGCAAGCAAGATCTGCATCTCTCTTTATCACAGCCAGCACCTTTCCTTCAGAATTCATCAATGCATATTCTCCATTTTCCTTGTATTCAACTTGAGCAATGATGCCATTCTTCTGTACAGTGTAGTTTGGCCTTTTCATTCTTCTTCTCAAACTTATACACTTACTCATGTTGGACAGTGGGTCTTCATCTCTGACATACATCTTAAAGTCTCTTTCAGCAATATCCATCTTCTTTACCTTTGCAGATCTTCTTGCTTTGTTCATTGAAGCTACACCTCTGCTTATGTTGTCTTTTAAGAATCTGAACCCATTTCCAGCTTGCTCATACAGGTATTTAGATAAGTCATTCATTTGTCTACCTGCAGATCTGCTTCTGTCCCTGAAATCATTAAGATGAAGTGACTCCATTCTGCTCAGTTGTTCTTCATTGTATTCTCTGAAGTCACTTCTCACAATAATTTCCCTCAACTGCCTACTTTCCATAATCACCTTCAAAGTATTAGTTACTGAATCATAGTAGAGCTCTCTTGGTAGATCCACACCAGATTGTGGTCTTGTTCTTTGTTGTACTGAGCTGCTTAATTCTCCTCTTCCTCCTTGGCCTCTTCCTCTTGGGAATCTTTGATGGAATGGAGGTCTGATTGGAACTGATTTCTTGGGCTTTTGAGGTCCCAAGTTAAAGGTCTTCACATACATAGCTTCCACCATCTCAGTAGGAAGGTTGGCTATCTCCACCATGTCATGTCCTGCAGCCTCCAGTTCAATTAACATTTTTATCATTCCTGGAGTTCTTGCTAGTCCAGCAGGTACAAATCTGCCATCAGCATAATATCTGGGATTTTCTCCTTCCCTCAATGCCTTTTCCCACTCATCTTTTTGCAGATAGAAAAGAGTCTTCAAATCCTTTTTCTCCAAAACATTAAAATCTGCTTCAGTCATCCCTCTCTTGTTTATCATTATGTTTCTTAGGATGCTGATCATTTCCTCATTCTCCCAAGGCATAAATGGTTCATCATCAGGTTTAACTTCAGGCTGTTCTGGCTGAGGGATCAGAGGTTGATCAGTTGTCTTTTCTTGTTCCATCTCCTTTTCCCTCACAGTCCTGAGTCTTCTTGTTCTTTTAGTAGGTGGCCCATCAGATGTTTTTTTTAAGATTGAGCTCTCAGTATAGACCCTTTTTAATTCTTTCTCTTTCTTCTTGGAATACTGGTCAAATACAGCCTCTCTACACAGATTTCTTACAACCTCAGGCTTCATGCCTTTCTCAATCAGGTATCCACACATACCATTATATTTCTTCTTTAACTCTTCCAACTCAATCTTATCATCCTGTTTTACAAATTTTTCTGATACTATCTCTTTCTCACTGTTGTAAAGATCTTGAATTTGGTCAACAGTGTATTTTTCTAAGGCAGCTTCAGGATAGCCTCTAACATTCAAATAAGTTTTATATTGCTCAGTATTTTTCTTTCTTTTCAAAATCTTTTTTAAGACTTCCTCTGCATTGATTTCAATGTTGCCTCTTTGAATATAAGTCTTTTCAGCTTGAGGGGTCTCAGCAGTGGAGCTTGTACCAACTTTCTCACCTCCTTGATTAGGGTTGTCATCACCCTCTTCATCAGACTCCTCAGAGTCATCCTCCTCATCATCTGATAGATCAATCATGGCATCTATTTTGGGTTCATCAGAGGCAGGATGATCAGGTTCATCATTATTTTCATTTTCATCAGAAACATTAACATCAGGGACCCCTGGTAATTTTTCTCCTGGTTTCAGTGTTTGTAAGGGGATTGCCCTGATTGGTTCATCATTCTCTGGGGTTTCCACATAACATTTATTCTTTTCATCCCATATACCCCTCCTATCAGCTCTTTCAGCTTCAGCCTGCTCAGCAGATCTCTTCCTTCTTTGATAAGTCTTTTCAAAACTTCTTTCTGGCCAGTTACTAGTAGGGTTCTTTCTCAAATCCTCTTTTACTTGTTCAACCCATTTCTTGGCAGCCATAGTTGCAATTGACTCGCCAATTTCTTCTTCAGGAATTATACCAGTAGTTGGTTCAGCAGCAGTTTCTGATGTTTGACTTTTAGATTGAAACATTCTGACCACTGTGCCCAAAGAGTTGTCCACTTCCTCAACTCTTTTCATCTTAATCAATACCTCAATAACTTCTTGATTAGCCTCATCTTCAGTCAGTTCTTTTTCAATGTTGGCTTGTCTGATCAGATTTTCTTGCTCTGCTATTTCTTCTGGAGTTAGAGATAGGGCTATTTTCTCCCTCTCCAGAGTTTCTTTGATTATTCTTTCTTGCTCTTCAAGAGAAGCAGCAGTAACAGTATCTACAAAGGATACATCCTTCTCAACATATACAATAGGTTCATCATCAGTTGCTAAACCTTTTCCCTTTTCTTTCCTTTTTCTCACCTCTTCTTCATCCTCTTGCTCATCACTTCCAAACTCATCAATTTCTCTGAATATGTTTTCCAACTCAGAGTCATGCTCTACCCTCTTGGAACTAGCTTCTTGATCATCATTTGGCTCAGTGTGTTCTAGTTCCTCAGTAGCAGCATCCTCATCCACATTCTCTACTGTCATCTCCTCATCCACAATCTTAGTCATTTCTTCTGTAAGTACAACCTCTTCATCATCATTGGTTTCTTCTTCTCTTACTTCCATTATAGATTCATCACTATCATCATAATTGTTCATTAATATCTTCAAAGCATCAATACTATCAATACCTTCAGCATCAGTCATAACCACATCATTATCATCTATATTCTCCCCCTGTTTTGGGGCAGCTGAGGTCTTCTCAACCTCCTGCACCAGGGTTCGAATCATCAGTTCTGCATCAGCTAACCTTTTCAATAACATTTCATTTTCACTTGTTATCTCTTCATTCTTTCTTCTCAACTCATCATTCTCATCCCTAACCTCCTCAACTTGTCTTTTCAATTCATCATTTTCAAACATCAACTCAGCATTTCTTTGTAACATATCATCATGTGGACTTGTAGGGTTTGATGTAGTAAATGGTTCAAAATCAGGTTGGTTGGTGGTAGGGGTTTGTGGTGTTGGTGATTGATGTGAGTATTGTTGTGTGGATGTTTCTGGTTGGTCTAGGGTAAGGGTTTGAGGTGATGATTGATGTGGTGGGGTTGGTGGTGGTGAGTGTGGTAGTGTTGGAATTGGTTGTTCAAGTTCTTCTCTGTGCTCCCCCTGTTCAGGTGCCATAATCTCCATCTCCAAACCATCTCCACCGTCGTTGCCATCAACATCATCATCATAGTCTCCTTCAGCACTCTCATCATCACCCCCTTCTTCCTCCTCTGAGCTCAGCTCAGGCACAGGCATTACAGCCAAATCATGGTTCAACAACCAAGGTAAGATTTCAAACGGAACATTTGCATCAAAGTTATTTGAGACACCTGGATTTTTTATTCTCTTGTAAGCATCAGGATCTTGGAGTTTATGTGTGACTCCAATTGTTTGTAAATCTTGTAAAGTGTTGTTGAAAATGATCTGCAGGAATCTTGGGTACTGTAAAAATCTTTTGCTTTCTGGTTTCTTCAGATTCCCCACTAACCCCTCAAAAATCATCTTTGAAAAATTAAATGGCAGATCAAATATTGTTCCAACAGTGGCATTTGCTAGATCAAGACTCATCAGAGTCCATGATCCCTTTCTCGGAGCAAATCCATGAATGATATGTTGAATAAGAAATCTGTATAGCATCAGAAACAGACCCTTCTGAAACTGTCCCTCATGGACATTTCCTTGATACCCCATCGTTTCTTTAAAAATCTTCAATAAGTGCTTTGTATTGAAGTTGATGTGATTGTGATCATCGTCATTTAGTCTCAAACATCTTCTGATCATCCTTTCAGTGATCTGTATCTCCTGTCTGGCCACAGTTGCTTCTATTCGTTTTCCATTTACATCTTCAACTAGCTCTGCTGATCTCCAAAAATCCAAGGAGTGATTTCTGTAAATAGTTGGGCTTTCAGTGAGAGCGAAGCTGATATTTGACCGTGCCATCCATAATATCATCCGAGCCATCGGTTCATTCTCTGGTGTAACTTGTAGTAACGCGCACATGTTGTGCTTTGGCTCAAAAACATACTTTGGCTCGTTATCTGCCATATCTGCAATACATAAACAAACATATTCAAAGTGAAATTAGACATAAAGTTTAATACTTTAGACAATTTCAAGTTATAAAAATGAAGAAGAAAGAAAGAAATCTTCAAGAACCTGTTCTTCGACAAATTAATAACCTAAACACATAAACAGAGTGTTAGTACTCGAATACATAATCAAGTCACATTACAATCTAATCGTGATCGGAAAACATAATATTTAATGCATACCGAGTCGGAATTAGAAGGCTGACAAAAATTAGGGTTTGGATTACAGAATGCGATAAGTCAGTTAGGTTTCTTTGAGAGTAAGGACTTGCAGTTGAAGGAGAGAGAAGGAAATAATGTTGAAAAATTTGCCTAAATCCCTCACTTATACCTTTTTGAAAGTGGTTTTTAAATGCTTTTTGTTTTCTTGTGAATTATTAGCTGTCAGCCGGTAACATTATCCACTTGATATATTAAAAGCATTTAATTTCATTTAAGTTTATAAGACCTTACTTGAGAGATTTAATATATCCACAGTCTACTCGGTCTTCTTCTACTAACAAACCTTACTCGGTCAAACTTTCAATTTAGAATATACAAAGTTTGCCCGAATTCTTTTATTTTCAAACCATGCTCGATCAAGTAAATTAATTTAAAGTTAAGACATAATGAAGAAAGCTTACCCGAAATACTTGATTTCTTGAGAAATTAATCACAAGGCAAATAATCAAATATAGTTATCAAATAAACATTCTCACTAAGAATCAATTAAGATCCTCACAAAGATTTCTCAAATTCAAATTAAAACTCATCTATTACAAACTCTAAAAAGAATCATAATCAATTTTATCATACTAACTAACACATTCAGGTAACACATTCATTCAAGTATGACTCTAAACAATTTCATCATACTAACTCACATATTCAAGTAACGTATTCATTCAAGTATGCTCGTATACATAGTGTGCTCGACCACTCTTTCAAATGTAAAGTGTGTTCGGACAACAATCTTATGTAAAGTATACCCGAATAACTTTCATATAGTACAAAGTGTGCTCGAAAAGAAATTCTAGCAGACAGTGTACTCGGAAAGTTAAACTTTTGAAATTACCAAGTATATTGAAGGAACACAAGTGTACCCGAAATATAAAGTATGCTCGGAAAACAAAGTTTTCCCGAAAACACTTGTAATTTCAAAGAAATCATAAACACACATATCACAAAGCATGCTCGAAACGAAATTAAACACATAAACATTTAAGTGTGCTATAGTCTAAAATTTCATAGAGCTTGCTCGAAGATCCTAAGTTAGCACTAAGCTTGCAAGGATAAACACATTCAATCATCAGGTATGCCCTTGCTCGAGGGAACTTATCATATCAAACCATACCCGAAAAATGACAAACTTAAACAGTAACATCTAAGCGTGCCCGGAAAGATTAACAAGTCTTTCCTAACAACATATTCACTCAAAGCTTACTCGGTGTACTCACTTAAGTTCACAAAGTTTACTTGGAAACACAATCAGCATATAATATGCATAGCTTACTCGAAACTAGCATATAACATGTATAGCTTGCTCGAAACAAGAATTTCTTGTTAAAAGATAGCTATTTCAACACATAATCATCTCAAGACTTCAAGCTTACTCGGGAAAGTGAGTGCAACAGTGTACTCTACCCGAAAAGTGTAAACACTTCAAAGTATGCTCGAAAATCATAAAGTTAGTTAGAAATGACTAAGCTTACTCGGAAAGGTTGAAAACTGTCAAACCTTACCCGAAACAATATATTCACACATAAACAAGTCAAAAATGACTATCATACTCGGAAAGGTTGAAAACTGTCAAACCTTACCCGAAACAACATATTCACACATAGACAACTGTTTTGTACTCGGTAAGGTTAAACCTTACCCGAAAATACATATTCAAACAGTTTGTGCTCGAGAAGGTTATAAATCATCAAACCTTACTCGAACTTTCATATTCAGCCTATTTTAGGCAAAATGCAACACTTTTTGACTTAAACCACTTTTCAAAGTCATTTCTGAGTTATGTATCATTTCAGAACATAGTTTAAGAGCAAATGGTGCATTTAGAGATCAAATTTCAGTTATACTTCACTTCAAAACAATTTCTTTTATAAACTGAAAAGATCTCAGGAATGGGATCATATTGACTAAGTAGCTTTCTCAATACTTCACTCTCAGCATTATTATGACAACTTAGATAGGTTAACAGCAGGTATAAACTTAGCATGATTTTCATCTCTTTGGTGATATGATTAAGGTTCAATTTGAGCATAATGCCATAATGGTCAACACTGTGCTCTGATGCCTCATATCTCTTCTTAAGGCTTATTTGGCTTTCCCCAGATCACCCCAATTTGACTCCAACCTCCTGTATTTGGTCAAAAATAGTTTTTGTATGACAGAACTTATTGTATTTTTTTGCATTTTTAGATTCAAACATATATAGAGGTTGAACGTTGGACTTACAGTTAGCAACATGCCTTTCATTCAAGATGAGACAGATTTTGCCAACATCTTTGTAGTTCTTGTTGTAACCCTCTTGTTTGATAAAATATTTAAAACACTTATCAACTTTTGGTTGATTTATTCAATCTTCCCTTGTTTTTGATATTTTATCAAATTTCTTAAAGCATGTTCTTTCTCATATTTAAAAATGTTTCATTTTGGTTGACCAAATAACAACAGGCTCGTGTATGACTGGGTAATCACTTTTCTGCCATATCATTCGGAGAGATCTATCTTGAGACATGCAAAACAACTATGCATCTCCACATAAAGATTAGCATATTCATTATGTTTATATCACCTTAGATTTTACATCATCATGGGAAAGCAACCATACATGTTAATGACTATACTAAGGCCTTTTTAGCCTATTAATTCCATATGATCAGCTAAGTAGTCAATGTACTATCATTTCCCATAAATACAGTTTAATATTCAATCACCCCAATACCTCTTCATTGTCAGGTTAATGGCTATCCTGTTTGACCAAAGGTGGTCAACAGGACCAAACATACATGTGAATATATATCCTATCAAAGTCAGAGTTATTGACATAGTTTTAAGTGAAGAAATAAGAAACAAGTCATAATTGCCCCAAATGCATTCAGTTTTCAGGTCAATGGCTATCCTTTGAATCTATAGAGATTTAAGGACCAAACATACACAAGTGCATGTCCTTCCAACTGTGCAAATGACATAATTTTCAACAAAGATAACTACTTGAGACTTTTCCTTTTTAAAAAATCCTTCTTGTAAGCTTCTTAAAAGCTTGAACTGAATAATCTTATCATATCTCTACACCATTAATCAACTTGCTCATGTTTTGACCAAAATATAGTATTTATACAAAATTCATTATAAATTTCATTGACTCACTTAATTTTGACATAAAATACATTTTGACACAAACAGTTGCTTCACATACTCAAATCTTAATCATTCTTTCATCATCAAGAAAAACAGACTGTACTCACATTCAATGTCTATTCCATCTTAACAACTTCAGAAGATCAGATTAAGAACATATTCAAGTAACCATAAACATGTGATTACTCATGACATTATATAAGCAATTAATCTCACCTAAACAGATCAAACTACTTATCATAACATCAGATCAGTTAACATGATAGTCAAGAATTATCATCAATTTCAAACAAATTGCACAGATAGTTACTTAACCACCTATCAGTTAACTTCAGAACAGTGACATAATCAAAACATATTCAAACAACATTCAGTTGAAACATATTCAATATGTGTGATCTCTAAGAAAATAATCAGTTATCACAGAGAAACACACATAGAAACAGTTAAGTCACATAGCATAGAACATACTCAGTAACATATTTAGCAACATATTTAGCAACATATTCAGCAACATATTCAGCAACATATTCAACATGTGTGACCTCTTCTAAAATATTCAAGTAGCACATAGAGGTACACAACCAAGCACACATCCTTAATCAGATTTCATCAAAGTTGATCATCCCCAGGGCTTTCAAAAGAAAGTTGAACCTGGTTCTATCAAGTGGTTTGGTGAATAGGTCAGCCAGATTATCACTTGTATCAACTCTTTGCATTTTAATCAGACCTTTTTCACTGCAATCCCTGATGAAGTGATGTCTGATCTCAATGTGCTTAGTCTTAGAATGTTGCACAGGATTCTTAACAGTAAAATATGCAGCAGTATTATCAATCAGAATAGGGGTGTTTAGAAAATTCAAACCATAGTCCAGCATCTGATTCTGAATCCAGAGAACTTGTGCACAGCAGGCAGATGCAGCAACATATTCAGCTTCTGCAGTGGAGATTGACAATGTGGTCTGTTTCTTGCATTGCCATGACACTAGCCTTTCACCCAAAAACTGGCATCCCCCTGATGTTGACTTTCTACTCATATTGCATCCATCATAATCACTGTCTGTATATGCAATCAGATCAAAGGATTGGTTCTTTGGATACCAAATCCCTAAGTCTGGTCTTCCCTTCAAATATCTGAATATTCTTTTCACAGCATTCATGTGGGAGACTTTTGGATTTGATTGGAACCTAGCACATACACAAACAACAAACATGATATCTGGTCTTGTTGCAGTCAGATACATCAGAGATCCAATCTTGGCTCTGTATTCATGTTCATCAACTGACTCCCCCTTTTCATCAGCTATCATCTTTTCTTTGGTGTCCATTGGAGTTGAGGCAGCCTTGTAATCATGACAGTTGAACTTATTCAAAATGTCCTGCACATACTTAGCTTGGTGAATGAAGATTCCTTCATCCTTTTGTTGAACTTGCAGTCCCAGAAAGAAATTTATTTCACCCATGGAACTCATGCTGTACTTAGACTTCATCACCTCTTCAAACTCCAAACACATATTTTCATTTTCTTCTGTAGAAGAGTGTCTTGTCAATGGCTCCCCTTGTGAAGTCATTTTCAAGTAAATGAGTTGATAACTCATCATACCATGCCCTAGGTGCCTGATGCAATCCATAAAGGGCTTTGTTTAACTTATACACCCTGTTTGGATACATAGGATCCTCAAAACCTGGTGGTTGAGCCACATACACTTCTTCATTGATCTTTCCATTGAGGAATGCAGATTTGACATCAAGCTGGAATACTTTTATGTTCTTTGAGGCAGCATATGCAAGAAAAATTCTTATGGCTTCCAGTCTTGCAACTGGTGCAAACACTTCCTCAAAGTCTATCCCTTCCTTTTGAAGACATCCCAGTGCTACAAGTCTAGCTTTGTTCTTAATCACCAAACCCCTTTCATCCCTTTTGTTTCTGAACACCCATTTGGTTCCAATTGCATATCTGTCATGTGGCTTGTCTACAAGATGCCATACATGTAACTCTCTAAACTGGGCCAATTCCTCTTGCATTGCCTCTACCCAACTATTGCCTTTTAAAGCTTGAGAAATATTCTTTGGTTCTAATTGGGATAGAAAGCAAGAGTACAGACAGATGTTTGCTATCTCAGAATGACTTCTTGTTACTCTTTCATGCAAGTCACCAATGATATTTTCAGCAGGATGATTCTTTTCAACAGTAGGAGTTTGTATTATCATATTTGTAGACAAATTTGTGTCAAGATTTGTTCCATTGATTTCAGGTTCTTCAATGATCAAATCAGCTTCTGCATCATGAAACTCTGGTGCTTCATCATTGGTTTGTCCTGAAGTAGATGCACCATTGTTTCCCAGATTCAAACTTTGAAACAAGTCTTGAAATCTTGTTGTGGAAGCATTCTCAACTTCATTTGATTGGTTGCTTGTGTCACTCCCATTCTGAACATGATCATTTTGTACATAAGAACTATCTTGACTTGTCATTTCCTGATCTTGTTCAATGTCATTGTTTGAGGAGCTTTTTCACAAAAGTGTATTCCTTTTCTTTCCTAGCAACCTTTTTCCACAATTCTTCCAAGTCCAGTTCTTTCTTCTTATTCTCTTCAAGTACACTGGTCTTGTAGAATGTATCATCAAAGTCTTCAGAATAAATCTTGAATGACTTAATTAACATCTCATGATCAAACAGCCATGTTGCACCACTGACTGTGTTGAATTGGTTCTCATTAAAAATGATGTCAGATGACTCTATCACACTCAAGTGATCTCTCACATATACTCTGTATGCCTTTGAGTGAGTAGAATATCCAACAAAGAAACAATCTAGTGACTTAGTTTGAAACTTGTTCAAATAATCTCTAGTGTTCAATAGAAAACATTTGCAACCAAATGGCTTGAAAAATTTGATGTAAGGCTTTCTGTTATTGAAAATTTCATATGGAGTCTTGTTATACCTTTTGTTTACAAGTATCCTGTTCTGAACATAACATGCTGTATTGATTGCTTCAGTCCAAAAAGTGACAGGCAGATTTGCATCAGCCAATATGGTTCTGGCAGCTTCTATCAAAGTTCTGTTTCTTCTTTCTGCCACACCATTTTGTTCAGGAGTTCTAGGAGCTGAGAATTGTTGAAGTATTCCTTTCTGTGTGCATAATTCTTCCATAACTCCATTCTTGAACTCTGTACCATTGTCACTTCTCATCATCTTGACTTTCTTATTCAGCTTATTCTCAATCATTGTGACACAACCTTTGATCAACTCAGCAGTCTCATCCTTGGTACTTAGGAAATAAACCCAAGTATATCTTGAATAGTCATCAATGATCACCAGACAGTATCTCTTCTTTCCAATACTTGGCACACTCACAGGACCAAAAAGATCCATGTGAAGTAACTCAAGTGGTTGATCAATTGAGTTGATGAGCTTTGTCTTATGAGTAGACTTGTGTTGTTTTCCCTTCTGACATGAGTCACAATGATCATCTAACTTAAATTCTCTTGTAGGTAAACCAATCACATGTTCACCCTTGAACAGTCTATTCATGTTCTTTAAGTTTACATGACACAGTTTCCTATGCCACAATTTTGATTCATTTTCTGTGGCTTTGGAAACAAAACATGCACCACCTCTTGAAATAGCTTCTTTCATATTCAACTCATACAAGTTTCCATTTCTGGGTGCCATCATCATAATCATCTCAGGTGGAATTACAAACTCAGGTTTTAAGATGAAACAATGAGAATCATCAAAACTAACTTTGTAACCTTTATCACACATCTGTGATATGCTCAGAAGATTGTATTGAAGTCCCTCAACATGAAACACATTATCAAATGACACTTTTCCATTTGTCAAGATTCCTTTTCCCATAATCTTTCCACCATTTTCATCACTCCCAAAAGCAACAGGACCTTCATATTTCTCTTCATAGTTCACAAGTGACCTCTTGTCACAAGTCATGTGCCTAGAACAGCCACTATCCATATACCATATATCATTCAATGGAGTGGCCTGTTCCTGCACAAAGAGAAATTTGATTAGTTCAGTGATGAGATGCAAGCTTCATCAACTTGCAACTTATCAGTGTCAATTTCAGTGGCAGCTTGGGAAGTGAGTGTTGAAGGTTCAAGATCTTCATGAGTGATTTCCAAGTTGTCTGAATGGTCAGTTTCATAACCACACTCTCTTGGTGTTTTAACAAGTGAAACTGAATTGTTAAGCTCAACTGAGTCAGTCATCTTCTCTTGTAAGACATAGTTCTTAGTTTCTGAGAAGTCTCTTACATCAGTCACAGCTTCAATATTAGTTTCTGTTTTAGGTTTCCAAGTGAAACCTTGTGGTTCATATCCATGCTTCATCAAGAACTTCTCATCACCAGTAGGTTCAGTTGGTTTCACTCTCTGATAAGTTTCTTTCTTTCTTGTCCTCTCACTGTTTGAGGATTCTTGAGACTCATCAGATTTACCTGATTGAATGTCTTGATTTATCTTCAATGACAGAGTTTTCCTCTTTGTCATCTTCTTGTGCTTTGGTGGTGACTTACTTTTTCTTGCATGCTCAGTCACTTGTTTCTTTCCTTTGATTTCAACATTCTCTTCATTACTTGTCTTCTTTCCACAGACATTTCCTTTTCCCAAATACATTTCATACCTCTGTTTGTACAATGCAAAGTCTTGACCATACACTTTTCCATCTGGCACATGAAATGGTGTGCGAATCTTTCATGGCATGAATCTGTGTGGTGACCATATTCATCACACTTTCTGCACCAAACCTTTCCTTTGAAGACTTCATGTTCTTTTGGTTTCTTGAATCTTTCACTTGGCTTAAGTGTATTGACTCCTAAAGTCTTCTGATTCTTTAAACCATCAAAGTCAATTGAAAAAGGAACAAATTCCTCAATCTTGATGTCTTGTCTTTCAACATTGCTTTTGACAAAGACCATCTTCTTCATAATCATAGGTTCCTCAACACTACTCTCTCTAACATTTGACTGTCTTTTCTCATATTCTTCCATTGTTTCCACTTCCCCAACATCCAATACCTCATGGCTAGAAAAGATTGGATAAACTGGGATAAAATTTTCTGTATCAGTTTCTTCATTCATCATCTTCTTCTTGTTGTTCTGCTTTATCCTATTCAATACAGTCTTGCTTGGAGGTCTGACTGCATTGTAGTTTATCTTTCTTCTTTCACAGATGTCAAAAGAGACATGTTTCCTTTCAATGTTATCATTTAGTTTCTTTGATTTTGGTGGGATTGGTGGATACTTTGGAAGCTTATCAACAGATTCAGGTTTTTTATACTTTCTTCCCTTATCAGCAGCTTGAATTTCCTTTTCAGTAATATGATCACTCAAATCACTCAGATCATCTTGATCCAACTCATCTGAATCAAAGTCATCTTCAGAGACTTGAACACCAATTGACTTTTCCTCTTTCACTTCTTTCGTAATAACAAACTCTCCATCTTCATTCACTTCTATCTTTTTGTATAAATCAACAAATTCTTCCCTGTCTTGAAAGACATCTCTGAATTGTTGTAAGTATGCATCTCTTTTCTCTTTGTCAACTCTTGGCATAAAGTTGTTGTTGAATGGAGGTGGAACTGTCTTGTATTTGTCCTGTTCTTTCACTTGATTCAGTATTCCACAAATGTTGCCAGTTGAGACCAAATTCTTAAGAAATTCAGTTTCAACCTTTAGTCTTGTGTTTTGCACCTTTTCTTCAATCAACAATTTTTTTAGACCATCAATCTCAGTGATGTATCTGGTTTGAGATCTATAAATGATCATACAATCATCTTCAAGGCTCTTAATCTTTTCATCACTTATCATCTCACTTGCCTCATACTCATTTATGATACATTGCTTTCTAAAACACTCATTTTCCAGCTTGCCCACTTTTGTTTTCAATTCACTGACAAGTTCATTTAAATCAACTGTAGGAGCAGAGTGTACCTTAGATGAAGATGCAGAGTCTATGGCCATGAATGCCACATTTGCTCTTCTGATATCATCTGCTATATCTTCCTCATGGTTACTCCAGTCAAAGCTTCCCTCATGCTGAGTTGTTACAGCCACATTGCCTTGATTTCTTGGTTGATTTTGGTTTGCTGGAATGTTGTTAGTTGCAGAGTTTTGAACAGTTTGATTTTGAGTGTTGTTCATTGGATACACTTGATTCTGATGCATACCCTGCTGGTTGTTCATCTGAGGCTGATATTGGTTGTTAAAATTGGGATTGAAGTTGTTGTTTGGATGGAAGTTGTTGTTGTTGGGAGTGAAGCTTTGGTTATTGTTGAAATTCTGCTGGTTGTTGTTTCTTTGCACATTCTGCTGGTATTGTTGTTGGTTTCTTGGCTGTTGGAATTGATTGACTTGAAAGTTCCTTGGCATATTGCATTCTCTTGCAAAGTGTCCAGGCTATTGACAGTTGTAACAGATAGCCTTGGACTTGTCAAATCTTATTCTCTCATTTGGACCAGAAACTAGTGATCTACCAGTTCTATTGTACAGTCTCTTGCTTCTCAAAGCCAACATTGCAGCTTGCCATTTGAGATCCATGTCTTCAAGGTCATCAGCATCTATTTGTTCCAAATCATCCTGCACTACACTTGTGTGAATCAAGTTTTTGGCCACAAATGCATTGTAAGACTCAGTGAACATAGACAACAATGCTTGTGTTTCATTGTTTTGAACATGTCCTGTTCCAGGGTTAGGAACATTTCCATTAGACACAGAGACTGAGTTAGAATCATCAATTAATTGCACATTGAACCTCTGCTGATTTCCTTGAGTACTTGTACTACCCCCAATGAAAGACTTTGAAGTCATAACATTATGTTCAGCAGGTTCTTCTATGATGGGAATTTGTTGTTGGTTCTTTGTTGACAGGTTTCCTATAGGTGCAATTAATGCATTTGAAATACTGAAGCTTGGTCTATCTTCCTTTATCATTTCATTTTCAATCATTTCAAGTTCAGCAGCTTGATGAAAACATACCACATCATCCAATTTCAATTCATTGAAATTCTGCTTCTAAAGGATGAATTTGCAAGCAGTATACCATTCTTTCGGCATTGAGTTGAGAAACTTTGTATTCAAATCAAAGTCAGTCATTACATAATTAGTTGTTCTCAACTCATTCATAATACTCAGAAAACGTTCTAGTATTGATTTCAACCTTTCTCCATCTTTATACTTGAACCTTTCCAACTGTTGCTTCAATCTTTGCTTCTTAATGTTCTTCAATTTAGTGTTCCCTTCATACATCTCAAGGATGGCATCATACATTTGTTTAGCAGTTGTGTGATGAGCCACCTTGGTCAAAATCTCCCAAGACAAACCTAGCTTAATCATAGCCAAGGCTTTGTCATCCACCTTTCTCATCTTTTCTCTTATAGTAGCAGTTGCAGTAGCATTTGCACCTTCTTCAACAGTAGTTTGTGGACCATTCTTGATGGAGTTCCACATGTCAATGTCATTGTAGCATACAGCTGCTTCAAAGAGTACATTCCATTTGATAAAGTTTTCCTGTCCATACAATCTTGGTATCTTATTAGTAGACACCTCTTGTTCCTCATATCCAGACATTTTGAGAAATCAAAAATCAGTTTCTTATAAAAATTTTTAAAATAATCAGATCTGAAACCAGAATGCTCAGATCTGATATGTCTGATGTGATGAAAATGAGATTTAGATATAAAGACTAAAACTTTAAATGAAACAATGAAGAGAAAACTTATCAAAATTGTAGATCTGGAAGAAAAATGAAGAACAGGGCAGCTGACGTCACAAATCAATCGAATAGTGCTATGCTTACATCATTCTTCTTCAAATCTTCAATCAGCAACAATCTTTCTAAAAATAGCAGTAACAAGCTCTGATACCACTTGTCAGTAGTCCCAACTATTGAATGTATGGTCGATTCGGATCGGATCTTCAATCAATCATGTCATAACTCACACAAAATTAATCGTGTTGACAAGCGAGTTAATGACGGGTCACTATGTTTAGAAAGATGACCGTTTGTTAAAGGCGGAATCAATAACAAACATACGGTTGCAATGAATATTCAATGACAGAAGAAACACACCGGATTCACTCAAAAGATTTCCATTTATACAATGTTAATCATACAAAAGGATAATCGATTAGGGTTTAGAAGGAATCCTAGGACAGCCGTCACACACAAAATATTCTCTCATTTAATGTGTCGGTCTTATCCGTATTGTGCTCTCTCTTCTTTTGGCGGCGTGCCCTAAATATTCTATTTATAGGCCTGCCAACCTAAGACAGCTGTCATTCCTTTTAGAAACCCTATCCGATAGTACATATTCAAATTACATATTCAAAAATAAACTAAGTGTAAAACAAGTCTTCCGGGTAGGCTTTTCATTAAACTTCAGTCTCCGAGTACGCAGTGTACTCGGCCTTCCTTCAGACTTGGTAAACATAGAAGTGTACTCGGAATCAGTTTCCGGGTAGACTTTACTTAAAGAATATTTTACCAAGTAAAATATTCACCGAGTAGACTTCAATCTTCTTGGACTTATCAAACTTTGCTCGACAAATCCTTACGAGCAACCTTGTTCTTCTATGATCCTGTTCGGCTCATTGTCATTTGAACAACTTATTGATAAGGCGTACACGGGAGTACATACCTTACTTGAGCAGAACCTTACTCGAGATAACTTAAAGATATTCTATTAACTCATCAAGTATACTCGGACCATAATTATTAAAGAATACCTTGCCCGGTCTTCCAATTACTTGGCTTCTTGGACTTGGTGACAATACCTTACTCGGAAGAGTAAAATACTTGGTCTTAAAGAACAACCCTGCTTGACAAAGTGAACCTTGCTCGGATATGCCAAATTAATGAACCTTACTCGGGAAATCACCAAAAAGCATACCTTTCCTGGATATCCACTTAAGAAGACTATTTGAAGTAAACCTTGCCCGGGAGGCAAAATCTCGTACTCGGCTAAGTAAAAGCTTACTCGAAGGTCCAAGGTGTGCTCGGATTCAATACTTAGCAGTTTCTGAGGAGGTTGAGAAGATTCCAATCTTCCAAATTCTTCGTTTAGGTCAAATCTCCTCATTTGGGTCAAACTCTTGACCCAACAAGAACCTTATTAAAAGGCTTATAATTTATTACTAATCTTGGCACACCTCTTTCCTTTTCAGAATGTTTATTTACATAAAAGGCCATGCATGACCAAGAATATTTTGAGGGATGTATTAACCCCTTTTGTTGAAGTAAGATATTTTCTTTTTACATAACTCTAAATATTCAGAGTTCATTTGACATGGCCTTGCTTTTGTTGGAACATTACTCTCATGAAAATCCTCTTCGTATGGAAGAGAAACTATATGTTGTGTTCTGTCCCAAAAGGCATTTGGATGATCATTACATATATCATTCATAAATTGGCTCTTTAAGAGCTCATTTTTTATAATAATTTTGGATGTTTTAGGCTTTCTTCAATTGTATGAATACTTTTTTCTTCTTTAAGAAAATTAATTTGGCTAGTCTTTGCTTGGATTAATATTTCAATTATCATTTTCTCAATGGGTTGAGTTATAAACTCAAAGTAAAGGTTTTTCCTATTATATGTTGCTGTGAACCCCCTTTTATTGACTTCCTTTAATGAAAATATTTTTGATAAAAAAGGAGTTCCTAGAATAACTTCATTAAATATATATTTTTTACAAGCAAAAATGAAGTAGCAATACATTCTCCATTGTTGCATATTTTTGCTTTTGGAAATTTATATTTTACTCCCATGTCTTGATGATTTGCTGTCCGAAGGATACGTGTGGGTTTTTCAAAGTATTTTGTGGGTATAAGTCCTTCCCTTAAACAAATTAAGTCAGCGCCTGAATCTATTAGGGCGATAAAATCCTTTTTGAAATTGTTCTCAATTAGTAAAGTTATCTTTACTAGCCATTTTTGGGAAATAATATTTTCTATTGTATGAAAATGTTCATCTTCTTCATTAAGATGAGGAAATATTTCTGATTAAGTAGGGGACTTGGTGACAATACCTTACTCGGAAGAGTAAAATACTTGGTCTTAAAGAACAACCCTGCTTGACAAAGTGAACCTTGCTCGGATATGCCAAATTAATGAACCTTACTCGGGAAATCACCAAAAAGCATACCTTTCCTGGATATCCACTTAAGAAGACTATTTAAAGTAAACCTTGCCCGGGAGGCAAAATCTCGTACTCGGCTAAGTAAAAGCTTACTCGAAGGTCCAAGGTGTGCTCGGATTCAATACTTAGCAGTTTCTGAGGAGGTTGAGAAGATTCCAATCTTCCAAATTCTTCGTTTAGGTCAAATCTCCTCATTTGGGTCAAACTCTTGACCCAACAAGAACCTTATTAAAAGGCTTATAATTTATTACTAATCTTGGCACACCTCTTTCCTTTTCAGAATGTTTATTTACATAAAAGGCCATGCATGACCAAGAATATTTTGAGGGATGTATTAACCCCTTTTGTTGAAGTAAGATATTTTCTTTTTACATAACTCTAAATATTCAGAGTTCATTTGACATGGCCTTGCTTTTGTTGGAACATTACTCTCATGAAAATCCTCTTCGTATGGAAGAGAAACTATATGTTGTGTTCTGTCCCAAAAGGCATTTGGATGATCATTACATATATCATTCATAAATTGGCTCTTTAAGAGCTCATTTTTTATAATAATTTTGGATGTTTTAGGCTTTCTTCAATTGTATGAATACTTTTTTCTTCTTTAAGAAAATTAATTTGGCTAGTCTTTGCTTGGATTAATATTTCAATTATCATTTTCTCAATGGGTTGAGTTATAAACTCAAAGTAAAGGTTTTTCCTATTATATGTTGCTGTGAACCCCCTTTTATTGACTTCCTTTAATGAAAATATTTTTTGATAAAAAAGGAGTTCCTAGAATAACTTCATTAAATATATATTTTTTACAAGCAAAAATGAAGTAGCAATACATTCTCCATTGTTGCATATTTTTGCTTTTGGAAATTTATATTTTACTCCCATGTCTTGATGATTTGCTGTCCGAAGGATACGTGTGGGTTTTTCAAAGTATTTTGTGGGTATAAGTCCTTCCCTTAAACAAATTAAGTCAGCGCCTGAATCTATTAGGGCGATAAAATCCTTTTTGAAATTGTTCTCAATTAGTAAAGTTATCTTTACTAGCCATTTTTGGGAAATAATATTTTCTATTGTATGAAAATGTTCATCTTCTTCATTAACATGAGGAAATATTTCTGATTAAGTAGGGGATTTGGCTGAAGTCTCTCCTATAGTATTATAAGTACTATTTTTTTCAAGATCCAGGATTCTTTTTTCAAAGTAAGGATCTTCTGGTTTCTTTACAATATTATTGTTCTTTTCTTCTTCTTGGTAAATTATATCAAGAATTTTTATCTTTTCTTCGGGATCTTTTATTCTTTTATGAATATCTTCTAAAGTTTTACTATTTATAAGATTAAGATCACTTTTATTAATGTCATTATCTTGGAATTGGGATATGATTTTATAAATGTCATCATCCAAACTTTCATTTTTACAACAATTTTCGCAGTCTTCAGGACTTGAATTTGGATCAGAATCATAGTCTGTAGATTCTTCTGTATTAAGAATTCTACATAATTCTTCTTTGATGGTTTCCTCTATATTTAGGTTATTAATTTTATTTTTCATATTCTTTCTCTGGTAGCATCTATTTGCTGTATGACCCTTCTTCTTACATATATAATATTTTGTGGTCCATTCTTCTTTTCTTTTTGACTTCCTTCGATAACGTTTTTCCTTTTTTTAGCAAAGTATTTTTCTCTAGAATCATGTTTATAATTTTTATAAGTATTTTGTTCTCTATTCTCTTTTTTACATTCCATCCAAATTGTTCACAGAATTGACCTAGTTGTCTTTTTTCTGTTATATTTTGTTTTTTTATTTGGTGATTCAGTTTTAGTTCATTGCATAAGGCTAGTTCTTCTTGGACAGAAACCCCTATGAGCCTTCCATAAGTATAACTATCATAAGGGATTTGAATACTATCCCCTCTAAGGGTTTTCCTTACTCTTTCGGCGAATAAAGGTGGAAGACCATCAATAAGTTTTGACTTCCAATGAGAACTATTATTCTCTGGGAGTTCATAAACCCTGCTTAAGAAAACATATTTATACCATATGAATGATGTCAGGGTAGTACATCTTAAACCATTTAATAAAGTTCTGATAGTTTGTAACATCCCAAAAATTTCGAATAATAATAATAATGAATATTGACTCGTTATGACGGAAAAGTTTACTTGAGTTAATAAATAAATAGTAAAATGGTAAAAAGGGAAAGATAAGTAGGCTAATTAGATGGAGATAATTATGGACCAAAAAGGAAAGATGAGCCTTAGGTCCATGGGCTTAAGGGAGTATAAATACCCCTTAAACCCTAAATCTTTCCATTTCCATCCATTCTACACTCTTGCCTACACCTTAAAACACACACTTAAGCCAAGCAACATCACCTTAGCCGCCGGCCACCATCCGAACCCAAAACCAAGCATCATAACATAGGATCTTCGATCGTTCAAACTAGTTACAAGATCCAAGCTCATATCCAAGCTAGCCGTGACCTAGCAAATGATTAAAGGTATGTTCTTGATCTTAAAGCTTACATTTTTATGGATGGTTTGCCATGAAACTAAACCCTAGAGTAGATCAGGTCTAAATGTTTCCTAAAAATGCAAACTTGATGATTAAAACGGACCTAATGGACTCATGGTTGGATACGGTTCGTAAAGGAAACCCTAGATCTAGCCTAAAATGTTTTAAATCTATAAAGGTCTAAGCTTTATGCCTAAAACGAAGTAGATCTAGAAAATGAGTTAGTGACGGGTGTAAAACGGTTAGTATGAATAGAAAAGGTAGTTAAAGTTCTGGTTATAAACCATGAAACAGTAACCGAGATGGGTAAAAATGATTAAGATTGAAAGGTGAGCTGAACACACCTAACCTGGGGGTTCTCGGCCACCTTATGGAGTTCTCGGCTAACCCGAGATTTCGGTTGAAATGAGTTTTCGGCCAAAATGGGTTCTCGGTCAAAACCCAAGTTCTCGGCTAAACATGTGTTTTCGGTCAAGCATGGTTCTCGGTCATGAGTTCTCTGCCAAAGGGTTCTCGGCCATGTTTTCGGCCACCCCATTCTGTTGGGTTTTGGGCCTAAATCCAGTTGGGCCCAGATACTATAATGAATAGTTGGGCTAAGCCCATATCTAATAAGAAGCAAACTGGCCTATTATCTTAGGCTTAGCAAACGAGCCCAACTTTGAAAATAATTTAAAATGTTAATGGAAAATGCCTTAAGGTAGTTATTGAAATAAAATTTTTCCAAGCTTAACCCCAGCCAGGGACTCTGCCCCTTGGACCCCGCTAGGGGCTGCCGCCCCTAGAACCCCACTTCCAGGGGCTCTGCCCCCGGACCCCCGTTCGTTGTGGGTTATATCAAGATAGGTATACGGTGCGAGTAGTAATAGTTAACTGATACGTGTAATTGTTATACAGTTAGTCGTGCACAGCTCAAGAAGGGAATAACTATAAATGGTGAACGTAATCGCATCCAGGTGAGTTTCTAGCCCCATTTCCTTGTTATGTTTTCGGGGCTGTGTGCATACCCGATGTGAATGTTAATAAACCTACTGTTAGTGCACGAAATGGTTGTCCGTAGCATTCGAATAAGTTATACATAGTCTAGATTATTTATTTATTGTAAATGGCCCATTCGCTATGGTTTGTATAGCGAATGAGGTCTATTCGTTATATGCTAGGCTAGTTCGTTAAGGAATAAGCTCATTCGTTACGGTAGCATAACGAACGAGAACTGGTTCGTTTAAGTGATTAGCCTAAACATAGCGAATTAGGCTTATGTTAACGAATGGGAGTGTGCAGCCTATATATAGGATGCTCCCATTCATAATTATGTGAGTTCACACACATGAGAGATGTGAGGTTCTCCATAAGTTATTATGTAATTTATTCATAATTTATCAATAAACCGTATTTAACGTATATGTGTTTGTATCATATAATCGATGTATCATAGCGGCTAGATCCGTGACGGGTTTCTACACCTACATTAAATGGTAAGTGTATGTCGTAATGACGATTGTGATGGTTATGTATGTATGCTTGACAATACGTGAACGACCTTCGGGTATTTGCACGTATTGTTAAGGCGAGTATAGTGCAATATGGATGGTATGTGTATGTGAATAAGGGAGTACGTACGATTAGGTTGTGTATGGTATTAAATGTATGGATATGATAATGAAAGGTAAGATAAGGTTAAAGGGTTGCATTCCCTAATAATATATGCGAAGGCTAAAGGGTTGCATACCCTCATAATATATGCGAAGGATAAAGGGATGGATACCCTAATAATATATGCGAAGGATAAAGGGTTGCATACCATAATAATATATGCGAAGGTTAAAGGGTTGCATACCCTAATAATATATGCGAAGGTTATAGGGCGTAATGCTCTTTAAAACGTAAGGTAAGTATATGAAAGAAAGAAAGTACGAAAGTAAGTAAGTATATTATAAACGAAAGTACGAAGGTATGTAGTTATGAATGTATTGTATGTTATGTGATTAACTAGAACTCACTCAGCGTATCTGACTTTTAGTATGCACGCAGGTGAGTAGGATGAGGCAGCTCGCTTGAGGGGACACGTGACATTGAATAAGAGGCTAGCATCGGAGGACTCAAGACGTTTACGTTTAGTATTATGATAATTCGAAAGACAAGGATGTTTATTTTAAGACACGTTATGGATTCATGTAATGTTTATGAAAGTTTTTATATTCCGCGAATGTTTTTATTAACTCTGATTATTAGAACTATGTTGATGAGTAAATCCAACGTCCAAATGTTTTACATAGTTTTAGAATTATCTGACCATCTTCCTGTGAAATGTTCTATAAATGTGAGTATTAAAGTGTAAACCGCATCAGAAACATTTTGGCCATCTTCATTGATATGATTATAAATTGTAGGTTGATTTTCAGGTTTAATATAATTATCCCACCAACCTTCTAGTTGACCTGTAAACCCTGCAATTATCATTTTGCATACAGTACTTGTTGGTGCATAATGTCAGTAGTTCAGTATCTTGTGTTTTGTATGTGTTTGTAATCGTTTTAGATTGTTTGTTTTGGTTTTGAATATTGTTTTGCATAAGTTCGCCTGGGATGTAGGCGAACTTGGAGGATAAGCGAAGTTATGACAACTTCGCCTAGTATGTTTGGCGAAGTTGTCGAGGTCTATTTATACCTCTACTTCGGCTTATTGCTAAAAGTTTCTTATGAACTTGTGTTTGTGATTATTGATATCACGTGTTGAAGAGTTGCAATACAATCGAGTTTATTAGTATTGTGCCGTGTGTTTGTTTATCGGTTCAACGTATTATCTATCTTACGCTCGTATCGTATTACGTGGGGATTCCGCACCCTCGTGTTACGAGATATTCCTGTGTGATCCGGCTGGGAACCTACAATTTGTATCAGAGCATTTGCTCGTGATTGTGTGGTTCGGGATTATCACACGGGTGTTAAGATCGTTCCGTTCGACTATTCGCGGAACGAGTTTACGTTGAAATACCTAGTTTTTGTGTCTTGCCCATCTCCCACCATCAAATATACCCCAAAACACTTTCGCATACCTCGCAATACATCCAATTAAAACCTGCAAAACCTCGTGTTCATCAGGCGAAGTTGCCATCAACTTACGTAGGGTTTAAGCGAACTTATAAGGTTTAAGCGAAGTTACTGTGAAGGCGAAGTTAATCAGAGGCGAAGTTAAGAAGCAACGAGGTTGAGTGTTCAGCAAAGTTAAGCTTCAAGCGAAGTTAAGTTAAGCTTCAAGCGAAGTTAAGCTTCAAGCGAAGTTGTAACAACTTCGCTATTTGCTCACTGTTCACAGAAAGTATTTTCTTTGTATTTCAAGTCGTGTTTATTTCAACTATGACTTCGATAAATATCACAGAACTGGTAAAGATGGAGGTTGAAGCCGGTTCAGCAACTAAAGCTCCAAAAATGCTTAAGGGTACCGATTTCGTTGCTTGGAAAGATCGATTTGAACAGTATGTAAAGTATCAAGATGCTAAAATGTGGGTTTGCATTCAAGACGGATACATTCCACCAACATCCTTGTTTGAAGGTCATGAACAAATTAAGAAGTACAGTAAGATGGAAGAGGAGGAAAAGGAGGCAGAGAGTAAAGCTCATGCAGCTATAACAATGGCTCTTCCACAAGAGATTCTTCATACCTTCAAGAAATACAAAACTGCTAGAGAGCTATGGGAAGAACTAGAAAATAGATATGAAGGTAATGTGGGGATACGTGCTTCCAAGACAAAGCTGCTAAAAACCCAATTCTCTGTATTCAAGTATTTGAAAAACGAATCACTTGACGATATCATCACAAGATATTATCACTTGATGACCGAACTTAGTAATTACTCCATTGAATACAAGGAAGAAGAGGTAGTAGAGAAACTTCTTGATGCTCTTCCACCGAAATGGGAAATGTACACTGTTCTGATGAGAGAAGATAAAGACTTTGCCAAGATTGATTTGGAAACAGTGGTCAATAAGTTACAAAATTTTGAACTTAACATGGTTCGGAAGGAGACACCAACTGATCAGGTTCAGGATCCGGGGATGTATGGTGCGAGCCAAGCTCAAGTTCAAAATCAGAATCCTCTGCCTACTACTCAAAGGGAGATTCAAACTCCAACTCAACTCGAGATGGTCATGTGATTCTCAATATGGATGGTGACGTATGTTTCGTAGCTGGAGGTAGTATTCCTTCAAAACCTCAAGCCACAACTGGAAATTTCTCGTCAAATGTTCCAAGCTACAACTACTCACAGATGCCTATGAGTGTTAAATCAGCTGAACAACAGTTTGCTCTCTATGCATCCTTCATTGCATCTTATGAGAACTACATCAAAGGTAAAATAGTCGACCCTGCAACTTTGGATGAAGACTATGATCAGATCGATGCTGATGATTTGGAAGAGATGGACCTGCAGTGGCAGATGGCTATGATAGTAAGAAGGGTAAAGAGATTCATGAAGAAAATGGGGAGAAAGTTCGTTGGAGAAAGACAAGGGTTTGATAAATCAAAGGTTCGATGTTACAACTGTCAACAAAATGGTCACTTTGCTAAGGAATGTACAAATGAGAGAGTCGAACGAAGTCAGAACATGCCTGCACAACAGAATGGGGGTGGTAGTGAAAATAGGGCTATGGTATCTAGACAGAATGGTGGATACAACTGGAATATACAAGTTGAGGAAGTGTTCGAACAGGCTAATTTGGTAAACATCGAAACTGGAGGAAGTGAGAGGGAGACGGGAGAAAATCAAGCATATATGGCAGAAGTGAACGATCAGCTCTCTGAGGTAAGTTCTGAACTTCATTGTGAACAATATGAAAATCTGTCCGAACAATTGAAAACAATAACTGATCAGTTTGTTAGTTTGGACACACAATTTAAAACCTTAAAAGAAGATCATCACTATACTAAAACTAGAGAAAACAGTTACTCGGTAAAAATAAAAGCTAGTGAAAAGGATATCAGAAGTCTTAAAGCTAGTCTAGCTGAAAAAATACAAGTAATTGATCTGTGTTATGAAGTGTTAGAAGAAAAGACCAAACTAATTGCTGAAAAAGATAAACAGATAGCTGATTACCAGGTAAAAGTGGTGGAACTAAACAGAAAAATTGAACAATTTAGAAATTCTTCAGCAATGCTAGATCACATCATAAGTGTTCAACGTTCCCCGGTTAACAAAGGAGGAATTGGATTTTCTGAAGTTCCACCACCGTATAACAATAACTATACTTATGATCCTAGTATTCAGCAATCCGCTAATGTTGAGATTAGTCAGACAGTTCCAATCAAAATTTCGACTAAAGAACTTGAAGTTAATAAGAGCGAAACGAGTAAGTCAAGTTCTAATGTTGAGATTTCTGTCCCTAGCTCTGTCTCATCAAATTCGGACAAGTCATCCGAATCGGGTGACATAAAAGAAGAGGTAGTGTTACTAAAACGTGGGGAGGAATATAAGTGAAATGAAAAGAATTCTTCCCTAAATCCGTTTGTCCCACCATATGTTAGACAAATGGGTAGTAATGCAACCTCGACATCTGCAACAACTGTGAGACGAAAGTTCAAAACAGAAGCTGTTTCAGATGCAATAAAGTAGGACACCTTGTTGCTGATTGTCCCCTAAAACAGAGAAAATTTAGAGGTATGAGGCCCCCTAATTTAAGTCACTGGACTAATCCAAGATTTAAAAGAAATCGGTCTCATTATATACCAGTAAACTACCAATCCAACAATTATAATTCAGCTAATTTACTAAGATTTGGATGGCCTCATAGACAGTCCTCTAGAAGGTTTCCTCTCAGAATTTACAGAAACCATCCTCAAACTAACTTTAGGCAACCAAAGTACTGGATGCCGGACAACAGATTTAATCGATTCAAGACCAGTAGGTCTTGGGTCCCCAGATTTTAATCTATTTCTTTAATTGTGCAGGAACCGTTAAACAGGGCTGTAAACAATATGTGGGTTGTTGACAGTGGCTGTTCCCGGCACATGACTGGTAACAAGAAATTGTTACGTGACTGGAAATCTGTTCAAGGAGGAAGGGTTAGTTTCGCTGGAGAGAGTGGAGGTAGAATCAGTTGTATTGGAACTGTGACGAATGGAAGAATGAAGTTAGAGAAGGTGAATTTTGTGGAAGAGTTGAAGCAAAACTTGTTGAGTGTGTCTCAAATTTGTGACAAAGAATACACGGTGCATTTTACTAAAAATGAGGCAATCGTTCTTTATCCTGGTTTCAAGATACCAGAGGCCTGGGTGGTGATGAAAGCTCCAAGAGAAAAGAACACGTATGTAATGGATATGAGGTCAACTAAGATGACAATAGAAGAGTCATGTCTTCTGTCAAAGGCAACTGAGTCTGCGTCAGAGTTATGGCATCGAAGAATAGGACATATACATCTTCGCAAAATGAATTACATTGTCAAGAATGGGCTGGTGCTTGGAGTTCCCTTGAAGAATTTTAACTTTGAAGATCAATGCTTGTCGTGCAAGAAAGGAAAGCAACACAAAAAACCTCATCACTCCAAGAAGGTTAACTCAATTGTCAGTACCCTAGACCTACTACACATTGATCTCTTTGGTCCCGTGAATGTAAAGAGTCTAGGTGGAACGTCATACTGCTTGGTTGTAACCGATGATTACTCTTGATACTCTTGGGTATACTTTCTGAAGGCAAAAGATGAGACAGTTCAGTTGGTAATTAGCTTGATTACCAAGGTTGAAAATATTGTTGGGAGAAAGGTTAAGTACATCAGGAGTGATAATGGTACAGAGTTCAAGAACTATCAAATGGAGTTGTTCTGCTTACAGAAAGGGATATAACATCAGTACAGCGCCCCGTATACTCCGCAACAAAATGGAGTAGCTGAGAGGAAGAATAGAATGCTAATCGAAAGAGCCAGAACCATGCTGGCAGATGCTAAACTTCCCGTGGTGTTCTGGGCTGAGGCTGTTGCCACAGCCTGTTATATCCTTAATCGTGTTTTAACTGTTAAAAGATTAAATAAAACTTGTTATGAACTTATGCATGGTAGAAAGCCAAACTTGAATGGTCTCGAACCTTTCGGCTCCCCATGTTCGATATTCAAGACAAACTCAAAATTTGGTGAGAAAGCTGACGAAGGTATTTTAGTCGGATATGTTGTTGGGACTCCCAACAGAAGAGTCTTTAATTTATCGAACAACAAGGTTGAGGTGGTATGTAACACTGACATTACGAGTTACAAATCACCAAGGCCTAGCATGGGACCCGCTGAAGCTTTCGACTATGATAAACTATTCAAATATTTTAATGTGCCTTACTTGGATTTTGCAGAAGTTGATGAGAAAATTGCTTCACAGATTCTGTATGACGAGGAGGAAAATATTGTGCAACGTCCCCAATACGATGAAAGTCAACCTACCTCGTCAAGTGCCGTTGATACTCCTGCTGCCTCTACTGAAGAAGAATTCTACAATCCATTTCACACTCACTATCAATCACAATATCTTCTCCTATCTTTTCAATCTCATCAATAGTTAACACATCATCTGTTAAATCATCATCATCACCCAACATTTCCTCATCATCAACAACCACGACATTTTCACCACCTGATCCACCAGTTGACTCCCCCTGAGATGTGGAAGTCCCAAGAGTTTGTTCAGTTCTTGGCAACTCACCACCTGCACCTTTTGAAGCATTGGGATTATCGTCTCTATCTTGTCTCTTCTTGCTTCTCAACTCGTCGCCCTTGTAGCTCGTAAGTTGAACATATGGCGAAGTGCATGGGATCATACACTCTCAATATCAAAAAAAATAAATAAATAATATATATATATATATATATATATATATATTGTTTAAGCCTTCTGAAGTTAATGTTGTTTCAAATATCAATAAAGAGGCAAGAAAGAGAACGGCAAGAAGACTCTAATGATCGATGTGTGCTTACTGTTTAATCAGACACTACGGGTCAAGGTCAACTCGGGGTGACTTGGGGAAAGCCAAATACGCTTTGAGAATAGATAGGAGGCATCACAATCTCTCATGTGATGTCCATCTAATGTTTGAGCTTAATTGAACCTAATCCGTATCACAGAAGCGATGAAAACCATACTAAGTTTTATACCTGCTTACAACCTGTTTCTTTATGTCATAATATCACTGAACATGGATCTATGTGACAGCCACTTAATTAGTATGATTCCTGTTCGGATCTTTTCTAAAACATGCAGGTTTTCATCAAGACTGAAATTTGATCCCGTTTAATTAATTATCTTTACTTTATTTTATGTTTTATACCTAGGTATGTTTTAATAAACACTTGGTTACTTGTTTTGATTCCTTTTTCTTTAATCTCACTTAAGGCGATGTTGTTTATTAAGCGAAGTTGGATCAGGCGAAGTTATAACTACAGCGAAGTTGACCGGCAAGTTGTCATAGAGGCGAAGTTGTCATAGGGGCGAAGTTAAACTTAACTTCGCCCATGTATTTTCAAAACTATATAAGGTGTAACAGTGGTCAACTTGGTCAAATATTTTCCAAATTATAATCCCACGGCGAACTTATACCCACACACTTCTAACCCTCGGCGAACTTAAACCTTGAATCGAACCTCGTTATTATCTGTTTCTTTTCCGTGATAAAGGTGTGTAGGATCGGTTTAACTTGTAATTCATATGAATGGTGATAATCAGAGCCTTGGTGATCCGATTTGTGACATAGTTTGTTCGACCCTTTAAACACTCGATAAACTATCTGTTTTTACTGTGCTTGTAACCCATTTGGTCTTCTAGATCTCAATTGTACAAATCGTTTCATGTTTTCATTCTCAAAAATACCAAACAAAACCATGAAAGGATCTTTGTGCTTCGCCGTTTCAGATGTAGGCAAAGTTAGGGTTTAGGCGAAGTTGTACTCAACTTCGCCATATGTTCAACTTCGCCTGCTCAAGCTTATTTTATTTAAGAGTTCTGGTTTGTTCTCAAGCGAAGTTAGGGTTTAGGGCGAAGTTGTACTCAACTTCGCCATATGACTAACTTCGCCTGCACATAAAATTCTTACCTAAGTTTTCTGATCTGTTTACTCAGGCGAAGTTGGGTTCTGCGAGGTTAAACATAAAAGATATCATAACCTCGCTCATGGTAACAGGCGAAGTTATGATCTGCTACGTCAATGTTCTAACTTAGACCGTTTGTTGTGCAGATATGGCTGCTGTGGCAGGGGCTGGTGGTGCTGGTGGTGACGAAGGTGGTGACAACAACTGACAGTTCTTTCCGGGTCACAACATGTATAAAACTTTGGATCCGGATGCTAGTGGTATAGAAGACTATCGTGAGATCATTTCATTCCTCATTCGCTCACGTATTTTTCACGCCATCACGACTACTCTCCCCATTTCTCTACCAAATATTGAAGACTTTTGGCGAATGGTAGAATACGACTGTAGAGTTGATCCTCAGGTTATGCACGCTACAGTGAACAATCAGGTGGTACAGTTCTCGGCAGATCAAATAAGGGTCGCTTTACAGTTCGGGGTTGAAACTACAAATGATCCAACAGATTTTCCGGCTCCATTCAGAGATGGTGCATTTCTGCGTATGGGTTAGTCGGGTCCGTTGGGTGACACTCAAAGGAGAAAGGGACTTTTATTAGATCAGTGGCGTTTTCTGATGCACGTGATGATAGTGTGCATGTCTGGTCGTAAAGCTGGTACAGACGGTATGGGGGCAACGATGCAATCTGCAATGACAGCTCTGACTTATAACAAGCCCTACAGCTTTAGTCAGATGGTGTTTTATGAAATTGATCGTCAGAGACGCGCGGTCGCCAGGGAAAGATTTTTAATGTACCCGAGATTCCTATAGATGATTCTGAATCACATAGCCCCTACGCTGCCTCAACGACGTCCTATCCGTTATGTTGAAAGTGTGAGTAAGAGAATTTTTGCACAATGTAGGTCATTAAGTGCTCGTAGCAAACCAGAACTTCGTCCGCGGCACACTGCATTGTTTGGGTATTTGGTGAATCCTGCTTATGTTGCTCCTCTAGGAGATGAATTTCGTGACCCGGCACCGCAACAGGCTAATGTTCCTCAAGCACTGCCTGCTGATCCTGTAGCAGCTCTGGAAGAACAGGTCGATCTTGAAGTCGCCTTTGGAGGGAAGGGGTTCTTTGAAATGGAACAAATTGATCCAGCTGCTGAGGTTCGAGCCCCAGTTGCTGAGGCATCTGGTGTGAATGTTTCTATGGTCGCTACGTCTGTGGCGGATTCTGAGAGAACCGACTCTGACTCCTCCACTGACGATATTGCTGAAGCACAACAGATTCTGGTCAGACAAGAAAGAATACATGGCAAGAGAAAGAAAGACTCGGATGACAGTGAATCTGACTATGAGGAGGAGTTAGACAAGTTGGTACGAAGATCAAAGAAAGTCAGAGCTGGTGAAAGTTCAGGAGTTGGTGAAAGCTCAAGGGTGGTTCGTTTCTCTCCACCCTCGTTATCTGGCATGACTATGGTTCCTGCTTCTATGACTGTGACAGTGTCGATTACCTCAAGTGTTCCCGTGGTGACCACATCGTCATCCTTTGGTGTTCCTCCGACCACGTTTCAATTTACAGCACCGGAGATAGTCACCTTGCCACCTCCTACTGTCACTCCATCGGAGGTTGTTGCAATATTTGTTGAGTCAACGTTGGTTGCTACTGAGGGGTTGCCTGTTTCAATACCACCGGCAGTTACTTTTCAGACTACTTCTGATATTCCAGCTAGCTTGGGCATTCCTCCACCGTATGCTCAAGACATTTCTCACATATGGTTTGATTTTGATGTTACTTTATCAGATTCCGAGAGGATAGCTGCTCTTGAACGGGTGGTTGCTGAACAGTCAAGAATTAATCTCATCCAAACTCATGCCATCCAGAGGCTTGTGGCAGAGAACCAGTTACAGTCATCCCTCCTTGTTGAACACGGCAAATTATTTGATGCTCTAACAGAGTTCTTAGCATCTCAGGGGGAGATGAGCTGCAAGGGCGACGAGTTGAGAACCAAGAAGAGACAAGATAGAGACGATGATCCCAATGCATCGAAAGGTGCAGGTGGTGACTTGCCAAGAACTGAACAAACTCTTGGGACTTCCACATCTTAGGGGGAGTCAACTGGTGGATCAGGTGGTGAAAATGTCGTGGTTGTTGATGATGAGGAAATGTTGGATGATGATGATGATTTAACAGATGATGTGTTAACTATTGATGAGATTGAAAAGATAGTAGAACAGATTGTGATTGATAGTGAGATAGAAGAAGGTGAGATTGTGGATGATAGTGTAGAACATGATATTCCAGATGTTGACAAGGTGAATGTGAGTCAAGATATGGATGTGTCTGATGAGTCTGAGTGGGAAGAACAGCCGAGATGGAAAGAAGGCTATGCTCAGTGGTTTGTTAAGACAAAGAAACCAGTGGTTCCAACAATGTTAAAAAAGAGTTACAATATCAAGGGGTATGCAGAGTCAAAGAAAGGTATTATTTGCTGGCTGTATGATGAGCAGTTAAAGTTATTTGTGATTAAACGCTTTGATGGGATTCAGTATTTTAAGAGGACGTTGAGATCGCTCAATACCTTGCCTGAGTGTGAGGTGAAGGATTTGGCTAAATTGAGATTGATTAATAGGAGTGATGACAATATGGCTAGAATAATTGGGAAGATTGTGTGGAAAGAAAGTGTGAAAGAGAAGAAGTTTGAGTTGTTAAAGCCTCAGAAAGGGAAGTTAGTTGAAGATAAGGAAAGGGGAATGCGAGCTGATGGCAAACCGTGGATGGTGATGAAATATAAGCCGATTCGGTGTTTGAAAGAAGTGCCGATGAAGATAATGCCCAAGGATGTTTTAAAGAGTCTCAAGTGGTGGTACGTTGATAGTCAAACAGCTGAAGCTGTTATGGAAGATGAGGACGAGCAGGAGATTCTAAGAGTGTATGATTCCATGCACTTGGTAAATTTGTCTCAAGCTGATTTGTAGGTACTAAACGATAAGAAGATATTCTACATTCCTGCGTGGAAAGATGAAGCCAAGAAGTACCAGAGGGTGGTCTCTGTCTGTGTAATACAGGGCGTTCATTCTTGAAGACGGGTAACACGAGATTTTTGGGATTACTAGACATGAGAATGAAGATAGAGATATGAAGCTACTGCCAAGGGGGAGTCTGTTGGTGCATAATGTCAGTAGTTCAGTATCTTGTGTTTTGTATGTGTCTGTAATCGTTTTAGATTGTTTGTTTTGGTTTTGAATATTGTTTTGCATAAGTTCGCCTGGGATGTAGGCGAACTTGGAGGATAAGCGAAGTTATGACAACTTCGCCTAGTATGTTAGGCGAAGTTGTCGAGGTCTATTTATACCTCTACTTTGGCTTATTGCAAAAAGTTTCTTATGAACTTGTGTTTGTGATTATTGATATCACGTGTTGAAGAGTTGCAATACAATCGAGTTTATTAGTATTGTGCCGTGTGTTTGTTTATCGGTTCAACGTATTATCTATCTTACGCTCATATCGTATTACGTGGGGTTTCCGCACCCTCGTGTTACGAGATATTCCTGTGTGATCCGGCTGGGAACCTACAGTACTATCATTACTTTGATTATTTTTTTGCTATTGTAGCATACATCATCATTCAATGTGTCATCATGTATATTTGCCTATCAGTATAACCATCTAAATTCCATTCATATATGGACTTTCCATTATAAGAATTGGTAATTTCATATTCTTGTTCTTCATGAAGAACATCTTGAGGAGTGGGTCTAGGGTAATAAAACATCCTTTGTCTTGGTTTATCAGCAAATTTTTTATTATAAGATTCTTGTCTCTTTCTCCCACACTTTCTATTTATTCAATCCATTGTATAAGCTTCGGAAGTTTCATCACTCATATTTTCTTCTTCCAAAGTATTTAATTCTAATTTGGAAAATTTTTCTTTTAAAACTTCCATTAATTGGTTTATTGGTTTTATTTTATAATTTTCTATTTCTGGGGGAGGTTGAATTGTAGGTTGAATTTTTATAAGGTTATCATCTTTTGCATTACTTGTTTCTCCCTATTTTTTATTACCTGAAATGAATTTTTCTATCTTATTATTTGTTTCTTGGAGGATTTCTATTAAATTATTTAAACATAGATTTGTATAATTATTTTGTTTTATTATTTGGTTGACATGAAGGACAGCTGCTTGTAGTGATTCATTGGTGTTGAAACCCGTTACGGATCTAGCCGCTATGATACATCGATTATACAATACGAATCTAAACGTTAAATTATTACTTTATTGATAAATATGGAAGAATACATTGTGGTGGATGGAAATAACTTATGGAGAGCATGATTTAGATCTAGATCTCTCTCTAAATATGTACACCTACAAATGAGCATGAATATGCCTATTTATAGGCCAAAGCACCAATTCGTTAATTTAGTCTAATTCGTTATATCTTCATATCGAATTAGACTTCATTCGTTATTATTCCATAATGAGTGATGATAACTTAACGAACCAACCTCCATTCATTATATTACATAACGAATGGGCTTATAAACTTAACGAACTAGCTCTCATTCGTTATGCTACCATAACGAATGAGCTTATACCTTAACGAACTAGCCTAGTATATAACGAATGGACCTCATTC
>NW_027502009.1:0-50254 GCF_021521415.1 Bidens hawaiensis | reverse complement strand
TAGTCATGAATAATCAAGACACAAGATGAAATCTCATGTGCATAAAGTTACCATCGAAACATCTCATCAATGGAAAAGAAAATCTCAATAATCGTGTTACTCGAATTAAAGACTAATATGTAAATCGCGTTTCATATACTCTTTGAAAATATAAGAATAACATCGAAAATGAAGTCTTAAGTAAAGCCGTTTTATTGTTTCCAAGAAAATGTATATAATAACAAAGCATCGCGGTAACGCGTAGCTAGAGAAGCATTTTGATCATTATCAAATGTAAATCTTGTAAGCCAAATTGTTTAAGGAATTTGTATACATAAAGTTGTGATTAATAATAACACATGAAAGAATTTATGCTTGCGATAATAAGAAGGTAATAATTTGTAATAAATCGTTATCGAACGAAATTTGTATAACAATATAAAGTATTTATAAATGCGTCCCAAAAGATTTGTAAAGCCATGATCGTTGCGTTTATGCAAAATGATGAAAATTGTAATTTGTTATTGAATAAACCTCGCGTTCAACATTCAAAATGAAACCTCGTATTTATAAAGTCTTTATGAGATTTATCACCTTAGGTGACAATATTTAAAATCTTAAAATCACACATATTATCGTTTAATAACCGTTGAAAACAAATCCTCATAATAGGATTTTGTTGCCATAACAAATCTTAGATTTTTCAAAGATGGTTTATAAGATATGGACATAATATGTAAATCGTAAATCTTGAAAGATTTTATAATCTATAAGTGATTATTTGAACACATGAGGTTGTTATAAATACACTATTTGTATATACATACATAAAAAAAATTTTGAGGGTAAAACGAAGCTTGCGTGCATAGGGAGGGTTTTAGGCTTCGAACGGTGAACGGTTTGAAAATTTGGTGAAAAGTGAGTGTGTTTCGGTTGGCTTGCATAGTTGGGTTTCTTGAGTTGGATTGATGAGGTTCGTTGCGTTCAGGTCGTTGAGTGGGTTAGGCTTAGATGATTTGTGTGATAGTGGTTAGGCTATTTAGGTGAGGTTTTGCTTATTTGAGCTCTGGTTAAGTTGATGGGTTGGATAATTTGATCTTGACTAGTTTGGGTTCAGATTGGATAATTTGATCTTGACTAGTTTGGGTTGAGATTCGGTTTATATATGTATTTCGTAAGGAGTGTTTGAGGTTGCTAATTTTGATATCAAACCTATGGTTGGATCGGAACGGTGTGGCGACATGGTTTGTGATTTGACATAGCAAGGATCGAATGATCGAGTCATAGTTGGGTAAGCTTTGGTTTGTATATGTCCAAGGCATTTGTGGGTGTGTTTGTCGGTGTCGTTGAAGTATTTGGATAGTGAGTTTGATAGGTTTTCATGGCGTAAAAGTGTCGGTATTTAAGGCTTTTTGTTGGGTTGATTTTGTACATCTTGGATTTACGTGGGTTTGAGTTTGTGAGGGTTAACTTTGGTATGTTAGGTTTCGTTCATATTGGGGAAAGATTTGAGTGCGTGGGAAAGTTTTGTAGTGTAAGGATGGTTTAAGTTAAGGTGGTAGTCTGAGATGTGATACGGGTGTTTGGAAACTTGTAGTTGCGTTTAGGGAAATTTTGACTAATAAATTTATTTTTTTTTAAATTGAAAATATCATAGTTTATAAATAGTTATTGAAACATTCATGAATCTTTTGATGATTAAAATTACAAGTTATTATGTATAAAATAAAATATTGAGATTCAAGCTTGTGAATCACAACAATTTTTATTGCTAAAAATTTTTCACTAAAATGAGAGTTGTTGCGATACGTCGGGTTGCTTAAGTTGTAAATAATTTATGAGAAAAATTTTGAAATAAACCAAAATCGCGTACGTAAATCATTCTTGAAATACTTAACATTTAGTAGTTGAAAAAATCATAATAACTATGATAATAAGGTTTGCTTATTTTGAAGTTTATTGTAAAAATAAGAGTCGATTGTCATGAGGAAGCAAAATGAGTTTTATAAGGGTCAAAACAAAATTCCTTGCATATGAGGAAATAAGTATAAAAAGAATAAGTTAATTTAATGTCGGAATTCGTTATGAGGTATCAATATGAATGTTGAAAGTTTGTTTTGAGCATAAGAATTTGCGTATTGTAAATTTTTTTACCAAGTTCGTTATTTAATATCGTATAAAGAAAATATCACGGTAGGTTAAAATGACGGTCATTGCGAATCGAGAAAGTGACATAAACGATTTGTCTTTAAAATAAAATTTCTAAGAAGTTTTGCATGAGGATTTCAGGAATCTTACAAGCTATAAGTTTGTGAATTTCTTGAAAAATTATGGCGAAACTACCATGAGAATTTAAAACGAGGAAAATCGTATGATGCAACTTTTATCTGTGAAAATTTATAATGAACCAAAGATTGCATGATGAAAGTTGTTATGAAATAAATTCGGGTAACGAAAATTCTGCCATGTATATTATATAATATAGTGTAATTAAAATGTCGTGAGAAAATTTAAATAATCGATATTGTAAAATGATAGTTCCAAAATGAAGGGATCGTTATAAAAATAAAGATTTTTATGAAACTGGTATGAAAACTTTAAAGGCAAGTTAAAATCTATATAATGGGAGTTTACTTGAGAATTTAAGGTAAAATTTATCATAAAACCTTTTAATATGATGAAATTCATATGATAAAAATTGGGTTTATAAATAATCTTAATGAACAAGGATGACATATTAAAAATCATATGAATAGATCAAACTATATGTGTGTGTGTGTATATATATTTATATATATATATATATATTCCCCCTTTTTTTACCTTATATCGAAGAAATCGCAATGAACAATCGCGCATGAACCACCATGACTTGATATTCCGACACTAAAAACTTTTTTTCAAAAAATAACTTGTTGGAGTCTAAACATGTGCACGTACCACCGCGTCTTTTTCATGTTTTCGACTCAAATAACGATTGTAACAAATATAATAAATCGGAATACAACGTCATGTTAAAACACTAGTCCACGAACCACCGTGGTTCTATTGTTTTAACACCGAAAATTAGGATGGCGACCGAAACGCTTGCATTCGACAACTTAAAGTGGTCATCTCATATGAGACAATCTTTAAGGAGATTTGAAACAACGGGATCCAAATTAAGCTCATAATCCATAAAACACAATAAAAACTAATGTTTTTGCGTTTTAAGGTAAGGATACCTTGGAGTACTATGAAAGTGTGTGTAGGTGTATATTTATGATTTGATGAAATAAATAAGTATATAAATAAACAAGTGTAATTAACAATCAAGTAGGGTAAACACGTATAGGCAACACGTATAAGGACCCGAAAGCAAAGACTATACTAAGTCGTTACATCTAACCACCTATCCTATAGTCTTGTGGCATTGATACCAATCTGTCACACCCAGACCAAAGGCGGCGGAACATTAGGTGCAACGTGATTGGACAAAAACACAAGACATTATTTAAAGTGACAATATTTAATCAACTCATTTTATTTCATAAATCCATAAACAACACATCTCGTTCATACAAACAAATTGAATACAAGTAAACAATTATATTGTTCGTTTTACAAATATCCTAATAGTCTTGGTAACGTTTTTCCATCAAGTCCTCGAGTCAACAAAAGTCAAACCTGTAACATTCATAAAATAAAGTTTATCAACACAAAGGTTGGTGAGCAATTCATAAGTTTGAGCATATAAGTATATAGTAATAAAAAGCCACAAATCTTGTATACGAAACAATAAATAAAAGCAATAACTTGGATAAATAGATATCGCTAATAGAATTACGTTAGCGACACCTAGCTATAAGGGGATGCCAAATAGTTTAGGATTTATAGTTATCGTTAATTGCATTACGTTAACGACACCTTGCTATAAGGGGATGCAAATAGTCTAGGATTTTATAGTTTCACCAACCAAAAGCGTTAACACATAGGCATATAATCATAGAACACCAAATCGAGCAATTTTTTAAGTAAAGTATACAATAACGTTTGTGGGTTTAAGATTCATGAATAAAGCATTTAGTTGAAATAGTACGAAATGTCACCCCAAAACGAAAGATGGAAAACGAGGTATTAAAGTACTCACATTCAAGTAAGAAAAACTGATCGGAAAAGACGGGAAAACGGTAGGTCGGAGTTTAACGAGCAAGGCCTAAATAAAAGTAAAAGCCTTTGAATTAGAGTGGTTGATTTAGGAAATCTTAAAAATAAAAAGATAGGAAATTTAAACAATTAAAGTTTAAGGTTTAAAAATGTAAACATTTAAGAAAATTATAATAGTAGTCTTTTAAAGTATAAGTTTGCTCGAAATCGGGTTAAAGTATCTAACCTTAATATTTACTCAACCTATGTTAACTAATAAGGTGGGTAAAAATGCAAAAATGCAAGTCTCTTTATAACATAGATACTAAAACGGGTTTTAACGAGTATTCAGGTTGTCGGTTCAAACTTTGTTATGAGATTAAGTTGGATCCAACATTTCCAAGTACTTAAGAAAATAATTAAAATCAATTTGTAAAGTATTTTTAAAGAAATATACAAGTCTTGATAGCTAAAAACACACTTATGTGTGTTAAGCGAGTGAAAATCGGTTTAATTCGGTTTGGTTCGGTTTCCATCTCACAATAAGTTCATAGATGGTTTCCACATGCCCAAATATCAAAGAACTTGTATAATAATTTATAAATGATGAAACTTAAGTTTTATAACCAAAAAGTTATCAATAAAGTCTTTAAAAGAAGGTTCGGTTTGGTTCGATTTCCATCTCACAATAAGTTCATAGATGGTTTCCACATGCCCAAATATCAAAGAACTTGTATAATAGTTTAGGAATGATGAAACTTATGTTTTATAACCAAAAAGTTAACAATAAGTCTTTAAACGAAAGTTCGGTTTGGTTCGGTTTCCATCTCACAATAAGTTCATAGATGGTTTCCACATGCCCAAATATCAAAGAACTTGTATAAT
The DNA here is from genome assembly GCF_021521415.1 of Bidens hawaiensis. Classification (NCBI taxonomy): domain Eukaryota; kingdom Viridiplantae; phylum Streptophyta; class Magnoliopsida; order Asterales; family Asteraceae; genus Bidens; species Bidens hawaiensis. The sequence goes on along the minus strand of NW_027502009.1, from coordinate 45,265 downwards.
TATTTATCAATGATGATACTTGAGTTTTACAACTAAAAAGTTAACAATAAAGTCTTTAAACAAAAGTTCGGCTTTCGGTTCGGATTTTGGTTCGGGTTAAGACCGGGGTAAGATTCTACAAACCCATAAGCATAGAACTTATAAAAATGATTTTAGAAACTTTTAATTTAACATTAAACATGTTTAAACAAGTATTTAACAAAAAAAAAACTAGTAAACAAGTTCGATTTACGGTCTAAAGCTATTTACGGTAAAACCGAGGCTAGACTCTTAGAACCCTTAACCATGGAACTTGTAAATATAACAAAAAACTAAAATGAGTAGAAGTTAGACATGGTTAGTTTGTATAAACAAGTTATATAAGTATATATATATATATATATATATATATATATATATATATATATATATATATATATATATATATATATCAAGGACACGAAGTCCTCCATGAAGCCTTGCCTTAGGAGGTCCGAAACTTAACCAACCGTGGCCGGATAAGTAACTACCAAGGTAACAAGGGGTGTATATTATATATATGTTGTGTCATATTCTTCAAGTATTAACAAGTTAATTAAAATGAAAGACTATGGTTAGTTTGACTTGGGAAGTCAAACTACCAAGAATATGAAGAACAACTTTGATTCTTAAGAATTGAGAGAGAATTTGGAGTAAGAGAAAGTGTAAAAATGAAGAAGATGGGTGTGTATATATAGGGTAAGGGTCAAGGCTTCTTTGCAAGGTTCTCTTTCATGTTTGCATGTAAATAAATTGGTTAAACAAACAAGCAAAGCACAAAACAACAAGGAAATCCGGATTGCTGCAGGTATGAGGCCGCCACCCGCAACTGCTGGGCGCGGCGCCCATGTGGGTGGGGTTTGGTCAGCTCGTCTTGCGTGGTTCGTTTTGCGTCCCGAAAGTTCGTTTTTGATGTAATTTGATCGTTTTAAAGGCGTTTTCGAATCCGTAAAAGGGGTTTTTCAATTGAACATGTGGGAATGATTTAGTAACATAAAATCCAATATTTTATATATTTGAAATGTTTGGGATATAAATCGGGTCGGTTTACGTGATAAACGAATACATAAACGAATACAAATAGAACCCGAAATTGACGAATGTCACAGAAAATTCTCAAATAAGCGTTTATGAAAACGTTTTTCAAGTTTTAGGTGTCATTTACAAGAAATTCCCAAAATATGTATTATAATCTAGTCGTGACTTGTAGTTTGTATAATCAGTAAAAACTTGACACACGTCTTTAAACTAACCATAATGAGCAGATTTACTAACCATTTACTCGTAACGACTAAATAAGTTTAATGTCTTGTAATCAACACCCACGATTAATTCATAAGTTTTTTAGTCGCGACAAGTAGATTGTAAGGTTAAACTAGTCGTGGCGAGTTAACTACTAATAAACTACTCGTCTGGGGAATGTAAACCGGGTAACTAGTCGTCGCAGCTAAATGACTAATGAATTACTCGTGGACGTTGATTACGAGACATAAAACTTATTTAGTTGTGACGAGCAAATGATTAGTGAACTTGCTCGTTACGGTTAGTTTAAGGACGCGTGGCAACTTTTAACTGGTTCTACAAACTACTCGTGTGTAATCAACGACTAGTTTATAATAACTATTTTAGTAATTTTTGCAAATGACACCTAAAACCTGAAAAATATTTTCATAAACGCTTATTTTGGGAATTTTCCATTATATAAAACAGAATCACTTTAATTTAATGATAGTTATAATTTAATTACGTAGATTCAATTAAAAAAGTATTAAACTAAAAGGTTATGCTTAGAAGTCCATGTTACAAAAAACCAATTGAAACATAACAGAGTGAACCAGCATCAGATCATGCTGGCTATTTTGCTTTATTTGTTTTTTGTGGGGCAGTTAGATTCTTTTGTAAACTACTTCTATGCATGCTTATGTTCTTAGAAAGTGCATGCAAAACCTATTGCAAAGTACAGAATCATGTTTTTTACATGCATCCATATCACCATTTCAAAGTACAATATTATGTTATCTCATATCACCAGTTCAGAACTGTGGAAATTGATAGGGTAAGTGATGATGTGGGGAGACCTACACGATGCCAAATTTGACTATTGACCGTATATATGGTCGGATTTGTTTGCCTTATTTGTAATTATTGTAAATTAAAATCAAATTATTACTAATTGTATAATTAGTATTTCCAGACACATTAGCTGACAATGATGGTGGTGGCATATGATTTACATGTAATATATAAAACAAAGTCAACTACGTTTTATTCAATGTCATTTAATATGGATACTTGTAATATGTTCTTTCTTCACCTCCAAGACTATTGACAATCAATATACTTGGTTAATCTCTCTCTCTCACACACACACAAGGAGTTTTAAAATATTTGTTTAAACTAATAAAAGATGTATTTTCTGTCAAAAACACATTTTTTTAAGCTATGAATGCGTAATGCATGATGCATTACATTATCATCATTAGAAGGAACAACTCCCCTTATATATGCCGCCTATCTGTTTGTTTATAGATAATATATATATAGATATACACACACACATAATATGTCTATATATATTTATTGATCTCACTGAAAGTAGAGATTTAGTATGGCCCAGTTAGTTGGTTCAGAAGAACTAGAGTCACTGAGAGTCGAGTTATCCGAACTTGGTAGAAGTTTAAGATCGTCTTTTCGGCGTGCAAATTCAGAAATAAGTTCTGTGAACAACAATGATAATGATGAGACAGAGGATACTCTGCTACAATGGGCTGCAATCGATAGACTGGCAACATTTGAACGGCTGAGATCATCTTTGTTTGATGAAGAAGATGGAATCAAGGTTGTTGATGTCACAAAACTCCTTCCTCCTGAAAGACACATGTTTATTGAAAAGCTCATCAAACACATTGAGCACGACAACCTTCGATTGTTGCAGAAACTTAGAAAACGAACCGACAAGTAATTAGATTCCGATTTCATTATTATACAAATTTATGTTCAATTAGCTTACACTTAAATCTGTTATGTTAGAGTTGGTGTTCAGTTGCCATCTGTGGAAGTGAGATATAAGAATCTTCGTGTAGAAGCCGAGTGTGAAGTAGTACATGGAAAGCCCCTCCCCACGCTTTGGAATTCTTTGCAAAGTTTGCTTTCTGTAAGTGTATAACTGTGACTGTTACTTTATTTTGTAAGCTTAAACTGATAATAATTAACAAACTTTAAAGTGTTGTTGGTTCAAAGTTATTTTCCTGTTCATCGAAAAAATTCTTATATGTTATATATTTTCGGTGATTTAGTTAATAAGAACGCATGCCTTGTGGTAAGGTTATGTTAATTGTTAAATCTTGATAAAAAGCTTGCTGCATATTACCCTGTTACAGTCTTGTGATTTTGCTCCAAATGGGTTACCAAGGTTGTTGTTTTAATACAATTAAAATGGTTTGTTTGATCAATAAACTAATTAAAATGTAAGGGTTATGGATTTATTATTTAAATTCCAAATGAATGCTTTCTTTTTCTGTGACAGGACATTGTGATGATACCTGGTTTGAAGTCTAAACGGACGAAGATAACCATTTTAAAAGATGTCAGTGGCGTTATTAAGCCAGGAAGGTGATAATACAATTCAAATATCTGCTTGTTTAACAAATTAATATTTACTCTTTAATTTTCTAGCAGGATGACTTTGCTTCTCGGTCCTCCAGGATGTGGGAAAACAACATTGTTGAAAGCACTTTCAGGGAATCTAGACAAATCTCTTAAGGTTTTAAACATACATTTTCTTGATTTTATGAACATCAAAGAGTAGTTGAAGTAATGTTTTTTGATTCACTGATACAGATTAGTGGTGATGTTTCTTACAATGGATACAAACTAGAAGAATTTGTTCCACAAAGAACTGCTGCTTATATAAGCCAAAATGATTTGCATATTCCTGAGATGACTGTTAGAGAAACACTTGATTTCTCATCCCGTTGTCAGGGTACTGGAAGCCGTGCAGGTATGAATGACTGAGTGATTGCGTTGTACTTCATTCATATACAGCAAACACTTCATGGTTTACGAATTAAGTTAAAGTTGTTTTGTTTTCATAAAGATATTATGATGGAGGTTAACAGAAGGGAGAAAGAAGCAGGGATTATTCCAGATCCTTATATAGACACTTTTATGAAGGTAACATGTTGGTATTTATTATTTGTGTAATCTATCAGCTATCCTTTCATAAATTGTTTCATTTTTTCAATCAGTGGTTGTACTTTTTAAAACTTTTACTTTTTGCATACAAATGTCGGTGTTGTGTATGTAAAAAATCATTAAACTAATCTGTTCATATGTTTTTTATCAGTTTTAAACGTTTACCTGCACGTGTAGGTTAGTGCAGGAAAGATAACCCACACATGTGTAGGCTCTATAAATAAATAAATTTTGTTTTTCTTATTTTTGGAATATTAGAATAGGTGAATAAACATTGCATTACCATTTATTTTATATTTTATATTTAAATTTATCATAAGATCGAAAAAATGAATGATTTGCTTTTATTCTTCCTGCTCATGCAAAAAACTATATGCCTATACACACATACATATATTTATAATCATGTTTAATTTCCGTAGGCAATTTCCATTGAAGGACAAAAGACAACTCTTCAGACGAACTACATACTTAAGGTAAGTAATTCTTTTAGCTGATACGCGCTTATTATAAACCGTTTCTTATATGGATATGCATGACATGTTTGTTTCCTAACCATAATCATGTTATTCTAGATTCTTGGACTTGACATTTGTGCTGATACAATGTTTGGAGATGCCATGAGGAGAGGAATCTCTGGTGGTCAAAAGAAAAGATTAACTACTGGTGAGATGATTGTGGGTCCCACAAAAGCTTTATATATGGACGAAATATCAAACGGATTAGACAGTTCCACCACATATCAGATAATCACCTGTCTTCAGCAGTTAGCACATATAACAGATGCTTCTATACTCATTTCACTTCTTCAGCCATCACCGGAAGCCTTTGATCTCTTTGATGACATCATGCTAATGGCCGAAGGTATGATCGTGTATCATGGGCCCCGCAGTAACGTTCTAGAGTATTTTGAGGGTCTTGGTTTTAAGTGCCCCGAGAGAAAAGGCGTAGCTGATTTCCTCCAAGAGGTTGTGTCAAGAAAAGATCAAGCAACATATTGGTGCCGGACCGAAGAACCATATAGTTATGTTTCGGTTAACACGCTATCCATGAGGTTTAAGGAATCTTATTTGGGTAAAGGAATTGATGATGATATTTCCAAACCGTTCACGAGATTGCCAAATCATGAGAATGCCATTTCGTTCCATATGTATTCTCTGTCAAAATGGGCTCTTTTTAAAGCTTGCATGTCTAGAGAGATTCTTCTCATGAAAAGAAATTCTTTTGTTTACATCTTTAAGACAGTCCAGGTACTAATTACTTCCTTTACCATCGTTGACCATTTGGTTGACCCTAAATGCCCCTAGTTGACCAATGTTGACTTTAAGTGACCCTAATCATTATTTGGCATATGAAACTTGTAATTTGTTACTTGTGTGCAGCTTATCATAATTGCAGTAATCACAATGACCGTCTTTTTGAGAACTAGATTAAAGCCCGATATCATTAACGCGAATTATTATCTCGGGTCACTCTTTTACGCCCTTGTAATCCTTCTAGTTGACGGGTTCCCAGAATCGGCTATGACAGTTTCAAGACTTCCAATATTCTACAAGCAGAGGGATATGTACTTCTACCCTGCATGGGCCTACGCGATTCCCGCATCAATTCTCAAGATTCCATTGTCATTATTAGAATCCACTATTTGGACATGTCTTACTTATTATGTTATCGGATACAGCCCTGAACCCGGGAGATTCTTCCGCCAGCTGTTGATACTTTTTGGGGCCCACTTCACTTCGGTTTCCATGTTTCGGTTCCTTGCATCTGTGTTTCAAACTGTTGTTGCCTCTACAACTGCAGGCAGTATATCAATATTGTTTCTGCTAACGTTCGGTGGCTTCATTATACCGCACAGTAGGTTCTTCTATATATTGTTTTGTCTCTTTTTACATGTAAAGATAACTAAAGAGATGCGCACTTGTTGAAGCTTCAATGCCAGCTTGGCTAAAATGGGGATTTTGGTTTTGTCCCCTGTCGTATGGTGAAATCGGGCTTGCGGTTAACGAATTTCTTTCTCCCAGATGGAACAAGGTGAATCACTAGAATTATTGTATATTATTATTTTGCATAAAACAATAATAATATACTGATTATGTTTTTCAAACAGATGACATCTACAAACACAACCATGGGGCTGCAAACACTTGAAAGCCGGGGTCTAGACTTTGAGGGATATTATTACTGGATATCACTTGGTGCTTTGTATGGTTTTGCAGTGCTATTCAACATAGGATTCATCTTGGCGTTAAGCTTCTTTAAGGGTAACTTTTCTTTTTAATAGTGTTATTATTAGTTACTGGTTAATGAGGTTGTCTATATCTTCAGCTCCTCGTACGCGTGCGATTATTTCTAAGGAAAAGATATCTCAAGTGCATGGAGGCGAAGAATCTAAACACCAAACTCAAAACAATGAAACAACTAAAAGTTCCAATAGTAACGGCTTGGAGCCTTATGAAGGTTGGTATATTTTAATTTCTCTATCACAATGGATATCAATAGATATTTATCCATGTTTATAACTCGGGTTGTAAATGAGTCGAGCCAAGCCCGGACTTTCAAGCTCGAGTTCGGCTCATTTATTATTTGTTAAATAATATGTATGTGCATTCACAATAATTTTTATATACATTTATAATTATAACTTTAATAATTATACTGGATAGCCTGCATCTTATCTCACCCAACCCAGACCGTACGCCTAGCTAGTGGGATATTACCGGGTATGGTTGCTGTATAATCGTAGTATTTTATATACCATAGTATATACTATTTAGTTATTTTTATCGCCATTCAAACTTCTATACAAAATTAGTTATTTTCTTTCATAATTTTACTTATATTAATAGTTATAAATATATGTTATATAAATACTATATAAATATATGATATAAGAAATAGGCTCGTTAGCCTACTTGAGCTTGGCAAGTGAAGCTCGGGCTAGGGCTCGGCTTGTTTATTATTTATTAATTAATTAATTCATATAAGTTCATAATTGTTTTTATATATATTTATAATTATAAGTTATAAATATAACATAATATATACTAGTTTGTTGTTTTTATCATAATTTTATATATAATAATAATTATTACTTAAATATATATTGAAAAAATTACACAAACATATATTAAATAAACCTATATAAATAATAGACTCGTTTAGACTCGCTAGCCTAATCAAGTTCGTTTAAACAAGCTTATTTTTGGGCTCGAGCTCGTTTTAGCTTGGCTTGATTCGAGCTTTTAGCGAGCCGGTCTCAAGCAGCTCACGAGCGACTTGGCTCGCTTACACCCTTATTTTTAACATACTGTTGACAGTTATATCTGATTTCGGGCCTGTTGTGCATCAGTAATATATATCCATCAACTTATCTTACAGGAAAAATGGTGCTACCATTTGAACCACTAACAATCACCTTTCAAGATCTGCAATACTATGTCGAACCCTCACCGGTACCTACTCAAACTTATTCAAACCTTAAACATTAAGCTCCCTTTATATAGATCTTAAATATTAAACATCAGGAAATGAGAGAGCATGGGTTCACTGGTAAAAGACTCCAACTGCTTTGTGACATCACGGGTGCTTTTAGACCCAGTGTTCTTACAGCATTAATGGGCGTAAGTGGTTCTGGAAAAACAACGCTTCTTGATGTCCTTGCTGGCAGAAAAACCAGTGGCATTGTCGAAGGAGAGATTAAGATTGGCGGGTATGCAAAAGTTCAAGATACGTTTGCACGGATATCAGGATACTGTGAACAAACCGATGTACATTCGCCCCAGATTACAGTTGAAGAATCAGTTACATTTTCTGCTTGGCTACGTCTTCATCCCGACATTGACCGAAAAACCAAATATGTATGAAAATGTTTTACAAATTTCTTTTGGAATTTTGACTTTTGACTTTGACTCAAAACCTTTCCGTTGACGTGTGCAGAAATTTATAGAGGAAATATTGGAAACAGTTGAGCTTTATGCTATAAAAGATTCATTGGTTGGGATTCCCGGGGTTAGTGGTTTATCAACTGAGCAACGTAAGCGGTTAACTATTGCAGTAGAAGTTGTTGCTAATCCATCCATAATATTCATGGATGAACCAACAACCGGACTGGATGCCAGGTCAGCAGCCATTGTCATGCGGGCTGTGAAGAATATTGTTGATACTGGGAGAACTATCGTGTGTACCATTCATCAACCGAGCATTGACATATTTGAAGCCTTTGATGAGGTAAATTTAGTAATAATTTTATCTTTTTTTCAAAGATATTGTATGTAACTTCTTCCATGTTCATGCAGTTAATCTTGTTGAAAAATGGTGGACGTATGATTTACTGTGGGCCCCTGGGGCATAATTCAAGTAGGGTTATTGAATACTTTGAGGTTAGTTTACTCCAATACAGATGCACATACTAGATATTTACTTTATCATAGTCAGTGGTATATTTGATTTGTATGACATGTTTTTGAAACAGAGCATTAAAGGGGTGCCAAAGATTAGAGACAACTATAATCCTGCAACATGGATGTTAGAGGTTACTTCAACGTCGATGGAAGCCGAACTTGGAGTTGACTTTGGTCAAATATATACTAGTTCATCTTTGTATGAATAAGTTACACTTACACCTTCAACTCTTAACTTACATTTATGTAAGCTTGTAAACGAACCGAACAAACATGAACAGAGTATATTCGCGTTTGTGCGTTCATCTTTAACCAAACAAATGATCGAACATGAACAAGCAAACGGATGGGGTTTTCTTGTCCGTGTTCGTTCGTTTAGAAAATAAGTATGTTTGCGTTCATTTATGTTCGTTAACATATTAAACGAAAGGTTCACGAACGAACATAACTGAGCTAAAACCAATTAAAAGTAATGTGAAAGCACAATATGCTGGGCCTAAAAGTTTATTAAAACTAGAATGAGTTGTAATGGGCCTGAAAGTTTTAAATAAGTATAGTGATGAACGAACTTAAACAGACATAAACTAACGAACATGGTGAATTTAAATGAACAAACATAAACAAGGAATGTGTTCATGTTCGTTCTTTTAACTATATGAACAAATAGTTTTGTTCCATTTTCGTTCATTTATCAAATAAACGAACTTCCTGCCTACCGGTTCACGGACTGTGCAAGTTTTGTTCGTTTACAGGCCTGCATTTGTCTGCTTTGAGCATGTAGTTTTAGTCTAACTACTTCTATTCTTTCTTATTACAATAGGAGCAATAAAGAACTTGTAAACACATTAAGTAAACCACCTCCGGGTTCAAAAGACTTATATTTCCCAACCCGTTTCCCACAAAATGGGTGGGGCCAGTTCAAGGCTTGTTTATGGAAACAACATTTATCTTATTGGAGAAGTCCCTCGTACAACTTGATGCGGTCCATGCATATGCTCTTCGCCTCGCTTATTTTTGGCTTACTCTTCTGGGACCAAGGGAGGAAAATGTAAGTTAAAACTACTCGTGTATTTCATGTTTTCCTTGCATTCTTTTTTATAAATTTAAAAACAACAACTAAATTGAATATTGTGTTTACAATGTGGTGGTGTGTGCCGTAGACAAACCTATAACGGGTCTTAGGTCTGTGGGCCATAGACAAATAAATCCTAATAAATAATAATGACTATTGACTAATAACAATTCTTTGGGTTTAGTTTTCTTTTAGCCCGCGAGCCTGTTATAGGTTTGTTTACGGTTTCTGATTTCCTATATTTTGAGTATGGCCCACAAGGTCCATATGGGTTTTTCACCACCCATTACCATGTTTCGACCCGAGCTCATTTTGGTCGAAGCCGTTTTGAACTGTGACCCAAACCCACGCAGTTTGCCAGGCTAAGTATTGAGGGTTCCCCTCTGTTGTAAACATGATAGTCGGTCTCTTTTACATGTTTAGTTAACGCTTCTATTTTCTTCAAACTAACCCTGAAATCATCAAATATGATATTATTGCGACAGACACAACCAGCAGAGTTTGTTTAACGTTCTCGGTTCAATGTTCACTGCGGTAATTTTTTGTGGCATTAACAACTCGTCTTCAGCTATACCATATGTTTCCATGGAACGAACCGTTCTGTATCGAGAAAGGTTTTCTGGGATGTATGCATCATGGGCTTACGCTATTGCACAGGTTCGTATTAATAAAAGAAGTATTCGCTTATATGATTTAGTCATGTACTTAGGAATAAAATAATTTGATTGTGTTGCAGGTGACAATTGAGTTCCCGTATCTGTTTGCGCAGTCACTTGCGTTTGTGTGCATCACGTATCCTATGATAGGATATTATTGGTCGGTGTACAAGGTTTTCTGTTACTTTTATACATTTTTGTGTACATTAATGTACTTCACTTATTTGGGAATGCTGCTTGTTACGGTTACACCAAGTTTTCCAGTAGCTGCGATTTTGCAGTCTGCGTTTTACACGATATTTAATCTTTTTGGTGGATTTTTAATGCCTAAACCGGTAAGTTGATGCTAAGTCATAACTTGTTAATATCTTATGAAACTGAAGGTTTTATTTTTTGATTTGTAGAAAATTCCCAATTGGTGGATATGGCTGTACTATATAACTCCTACTTCATGGTCACTTAATGCAATGCTTACTTCCCAGTATGGAGATGTGAAGACTGAGATTTTAGTTTTTGGGGAAAATAAATATGTGGAAGCTTTTATAAAAGATTATTTTGGGTATCATCATGAGTTATTACCACTCACCTTTGTGATTCTAGCATTGTTTCCTATTGTTCTTGCTTCTCTGTTTGCATTGTGTATAGCAAAACTTAACTTTCAGAGAAGGTAAATTTTGAATAATAAATCAAGTATGTGTATCTATATATATGTTGTAACAAAGTGAATAAACATAACAATATTGTCTATAGAAACATGAATTTTCAAGTATTTGTGAGAGTGAAAACTAATTGTGTGACAAATGTTTTAAGGAGTAATAATGTAATTTTGATTACCATCCTAGGCATTAGGGGATTTACATTTCGTTTACTTTTGTGCCATAAATGATTTATGAAGATTTGTAACACATGAGATTGAACTACAAAAGGTTGTCTATCATTGGGGGTTCGGGTAAAACATTAGATTGTAAACCGAGTGAGAATCTTGCACGTCAAACTTGACCTAAATGAAAATAAAATTGAAGGTAATACCTAGTAAAAATGTCAATAAACTAACCAGATGGCAGACATGTAACAATCATACTATAAATCGGGAATGTTGTCATCAAGAAACAATAAGTGAAAAATTGATGTAGTTTAATAACTTTAAGAAAAATTGCCCCTATAAAAAATAACTGAAAATGTTACGTAGCACGATAACTTTAAGGAAAATTGGTTGATCAACATTAGTATACGCAACTAATCCATCTAAAACCGAAAGAAAGATAAAAAAATCTTAATCAAGAAAACGAGAAACATCAATGCTAAGAATAGTACGTGTTGTGGACTTGTTGATTTGACAACATAATTAGATGTCTAATCATAATTAAAATCTTCTAATTCAAACAAAATTGAGCAACTAAACAAACTTTGTAATGTTTAATTTTTCCAACATTATTAATCATCTATTGACCAATCCATTCACACACAACAATGTTTATACTAGAGGGTCATGTCATTAATGTAAATATTGATGAATACTAAATGTCATCATATTTCTAAGTATAAAACATCATATAGAAATCACTCTTAGTTAATGGAAGATGAAATCGAGCTATGCATACTTAATTCTTGGTTTAGGAGATTATGTGAGGTCATCCCCAAGAAGCTATACACCATGAGAATTGCTAAATGTGAAGAAATCCCCTAAATGTTTTTGGTACTGGTACCGGTACCGGTATTTCTTGCAAAATTCAAGAAATACTAGTACCGTACCGATACCGAAAACTCAAAACTTGGTATCGATTCGGTAACGATGGTACCAAATCGATACCGAATTCGATACCGTTACTAATCGGTACCAATATCAAAAACACCCATCCCTAGTTTGGCATGCTACCAGTTGGTGTCTAGCTGGGTTGGATAAGGCTTGGGCTTTCCTATGGGAGGTCTCAAGTTCGAATCCCACTCCGGGCGGCCTTGAGGTACCCGTCACCAATGAAGTTCTACTAAGACAGGGAAGCCGTAGTGGCGCGGGTTCGATCCTGAGGGTCGGCCCAGATCTGTCGCGGACTGAATGGAGGTGTTTTACCGGCGTCATACCTCTTGCGGGGTGGGGTGATAGGTATCCAAATGGGTACCGGGGTAAGGGTTCCCTCCTCCAACCCTTTTTTTTTAGTTTGACATGCTGGTTGAAGGCCAGTTTGCTAAATTATGGAATGCATATCCACCTGACTGACCTGAGTTCAAAACCCATTTGCAATAGTTTTTTTTTCTTTTTAATCTTTTCAAAACCCAATAACCCATATTTGCGTTTGTTTTCTTTGAGTGCATAAGCGTGTTGTTTGATTATCATTATTTTTAACGCCGGTGTTTTTTTTTCTTTTTTCTATTAAATATGTTAATTGACGAAATTAATTTTGGAGTTTAATTTTGATAACGTAACTAACGTAGCTGATACCGCCTGAATTCGCGTCGTCTCGCCGCTACAACTCTTTTATTTTACCAACCAAATAAACATCGTTTTAATAAATACTCAACCCGTCCCATTAAAAGTCTCCATATTTTCTTTTTTATTTGTCTCATTATAAATGTCTACTTTAAAAATTTATTAGTCAATTTCCAAGTTTACCCTTAAACACACACAACTAACATTCATAAACAATATTGATGGACCTAATTTTCAAGTGCATTATTGTCAATTCGTAATAAAAAAAAGTAATAATTCAATCTATCTTAAACTTTGAGTTTTTTCAAACCATAACACTTATAGAGAGACGGAAGGAGTATGTTATTTTTTTTGTGTATCATAGGCTATACGAGTTTCACTATTATTACGGGCGTCTATTTATCAATTGGGTTTAATGCATTTATTGGCACGAACCTAACTGATGACAACCAAAATTCGTGTCACTTTGATTATAAGTCATATATGTGTCGATACTAATTTAAGTGTTTACAATTTTTTTTGTTTAGTTATGTGTCATAATAAACTTAAGCGATACCAATCGAATTCGTAGTTAATCTTCAAATTTCTTGTGCTCTTTTTTTTCACCCTAAAAGCATCCAAATCTCTACCCCTATCTATCTATCTAATTCTATAAATGCCTACCAAAATATCTTATGATCATTTTCTACTTGCTCCACGCTCCCTCTCAAGCCATCATAGTTTTATGGTTTATTGGAATTTAATAATCCAAACTTTGGCCTATTGGCCGATATTAATCCCAACTTAAGAAATTCCCTAGAATAATCATAACTTTCACTCTATTGGCCTCCACTGAGCCTTTTGTTAACAGGAACTAACTCAGTTAGTTTTAAGACAAAATATGTCATTTCTACAAATTGAGGGGGACAAACGAAAAATATGAATTAACTTACAAACTCAATGACACGGGCGCCACCACCACCGCGGTTGCCGCCACCGACATCGCGACCCTCGACACCGCCGCCACCACCACCACCACCACAACCACCGCCGTCAACACCGTCACCACCACCACTGCAGCCTCTGCCACCGGTGGTGGGGGTGTAGGCAGTGGCGGAGGTTGCGGTGGTAGTGGCGGAGGTCATGATGGTGGCGGTGTCGAGGATCGCGATGTTGGTGGTAGTGGTGGCGGCAACTCAATTTGTAGAAATGACATGTTTTGTCCTAAAACTAACTGAGTTAGTTCCTGTTAACAAAAGGCTCAGTGGAGGCCAATAGAGTGAAAGTTGGGATTATTCTAGGGAATTTCTTAAGTTGAGATTAATATCGGCCAATAGGCCAAAATTTGGATTATTAAAATCCAATAAACCTAGTTTTATTTGTGATTTGAGACTTTTTATGCGTTTAATCCGAATTCGTAGGTATTGGTCTCACCAAACCCGAATAGTTCTTAAATGGGTTATAACATCTCATTTATTTGTGACACCCTTTCAAAATCAAACAATAAGTTTTGCGGGTCATGGGTCTCACCAAACCCAGATAACACTTAAATTGGTTATAACATCTCATTTATTTGTAAAATAACCCCTATTCAACAAAAATATGTGTGGGTCATGGGTCTCACCAAACCTTGATAGCCCTTAAACCCTTAAACGTGTTATAATATCTCATTTATATATGAAACACTTTAATCATCAAACCTTAATTTAATTTCTCTCCTCTACATATTCTCTGCCGCTTGTCTATCATCTCCACACTAGTTAACTTTCGATTACCACCCACACCCACCATCGGCAACCTCCCCTCTCATGCATCAACCACCATCGTCTCCTACATCAACCACCCCTTTTTCATAAGACAGATATTTGTGTTCAATTGTTCATGTTCGTTGAAAAAAATCAACATGTTTGTGTTCGTTTAGGTTAATTCGTTAAAAATCTAAAAAACCTACATATCTCAATTGAAATAGCCTAAACGTTAAAAAATAATGAACTTAATAAACTGATATATACGCATTAAATCAAAACAAAACAACGTTAAATTAAATAAAACAAATCATTACAATATATAAAATAGCAAAACAATTAAAAACGAAAGTCTAAATTTACTCCATAACACGAGGGAGTTAAACTGATTTCTCAACATGTGGGAAAAGAAACAAATTGGAAAGAATTACGGGATACATCTGATGAAGTTCGTAACAAAATTAATTTAAATATAAGGTTACTAGCTTTTATTTCCTGTATTACGGGGTTGGTTTATTATTCATTTATCATATTTTTATACTTTTTTAAATTTTAATTTTATTTATTGTAAGGAAGCTAATATGTAACATCCTGAAATTTCCAAATATAATATTTTATATATTATCTATCTATTCTAACAAAAGACTACATATTTTTGCCACTTGTCATCCTCACAGTCATCCTCATATTTTTTTCACTTATTTCAATATATAGTCCTTATCTTTTAAGTCATGTTAATATATGAATTCAAGTTTGTTTTTATTATATATAAATCCTAATCAATTTATTCATTAACATTAATGGTGAAATAAGGAAATATTAAAATTGACGTTACAAGTTTGTTAGAATATAATTTTAAAGTCAAGGGAAATTGCAAATTAAAGAAAATAAATGTTTATTATTGTCGAAGAATTTGGATTTGTATGGTAAACTACAAATTGTTTTTTAAACTGGAATTCGAGCAACAGTGCATAATTTTTTATATAAGATTGGTTTCAAATTTGGATTTAAAATCTTCTCATATGCATTTAAACTCGAGAAAATGTGTATTTTCTTAATTTTCTCCAAATGTTTTGTATAAATATTGCAAACATAGAGAATACCTATATATATTTTGGTGTTTAGCATCAAATTATTGAAGTTGAATCATATATTTATAACCTATATGCATACTGATTTACTATATGAAGTATATGTCATTTATTTATATGATTTTTTTTGTGTAGTATAAAGAGTTTTAGCAGTAAAAAATCAATATTTAATTTTCAATATTTTCTATATAATTCAGACCAAAATGCTTTAGAACATATATTTTCATATTAATTTACAAAAAAATAGTTAATCTGGTTAAAAGTCATTTACCATGCTTCCAACAAATCCGAAATCTTTGCTTTTTTTTCTATAAGTTTTTTAAATATATATATATATATATATATATATCGATTAATTAAATACTCCAACAATCCCCATAATATCAACAAATAACAGAGGATTAGTATTCAAAATTTAAACATTCCTTATCAAATACTTTCATCTCTCATAAATAAGAATCACTACCTTCACTTTATGCAACTTTAAATCTTCTATTATTCTACTAACTAAGAATAATCACTTTTCTTCGAACATGACTTTAAGGTTAGTATGTCTTTGTCATTTTCCATTAATATGAAATGAAAAAAAAAACATTTTATTATATTTTAATTTCCGGTTTTATATGTTGCTTGATTATACAATTGTTAATTGTAAAATAAAAAATCAAGTAAATATTTGTCATACACAAAATATTAATGACACCAAATTTATCATGATAAATCAATTTCAAATTCTAAAAATTATAAGGATGACTATATCATCAAAGTTCAGGTAATCTGGTTTTTAGATAATCATGTTTTGGGATAAACATGAGCACATGATCTCAAATGACATTATATATATTAATTGATTAACATGCATGATATTTTATATGTAAGAATATTTTTGTTTTGTTAGTTTCATGGATATATTATCATTTATCGAGGGTTGGTATGTACTTGAAGAATCTTATTTATCACATGGACAATTATACGTGGCTATATCAAGAGTTATAAACATATATGTTACTTTATCAAGAGTTATAAGCTGACATGGATTATAGATTTGATTTGTGATAAACAATGTATACCAACTAATAAAATCACAAATGTAGCATACAAAGACTGTTTTATTTATTTGTAACATATTTGTGTAATCTTAGTTTTGTAATTTCTGTAACTTTAATGTAAATTGTAATTGTATAAAATATATAATCATTTTGTTAAGTATATTTCACTTATTGATTAAAGTACAAAATTTTCATCAATTACCCGTGTAATACACGGGCCTCAAACTAGTTTATTTATAAAGGAAGAGTTTACTTAAAGTAGTAGAGAATTAATAAAATAATAATGATGGAAGGATAAGTAGGCTATTAGATGGAAATTAATTATGGACCAAAAAGGAAAGATGAGCCTTAGGTCCATTACTTAAGGGGGTATAAATACCCTTAAAACCCTAATCCTTTCAATTTCTATCAATCTCTACACGATAGCCTCCCTACACACTCAAAAAACACACTTACACATACATATTCACGGCCGCAAGTCAAGGAAGAGATCCAAGGTTAAAAACCAAGATAAAGATTGATAGATCTTGGATAAACAAACAAGATACAAGATTGTAGTTCATAACCAAGCAAAACCGTAGCTTTAAAACGAGTAAAGGTATGTTCTTGATCTTTAAAGTTTATGTTTTTATTAACGGTTAGCCATGAAATTAAACCCTAGAGTAGATCGGGCCTAGATAAGTCATAAAGTCGCAAACTTGATGATTAAAATGGACTTAACGAACTTATGGTTATGAATGGATCGTTTAAAGAAACCTTAGATCTAGTTTTGAACATTTTGGATCATAAAGGTCCAAGCTTTATGGTCACTCGGGTCAAGTTTTGGCCGAAAACGGTTAAGGAAATATTCATGGGTTAATACCGAGCAATAATAAGTGTTAAGATCGTGATATATGATAATAATGGTGATAAAAGGACCTTAACGCTTCAGGTAATTCAATTACAAAGGACATATTCGATTACAATGTGTAATTCGATTACATTGTGTAATTTGATTACAAAGGACAGATTCGATTACATTGTGTAATTTGATTACAAAAGGCAGATTCGATTACGTTGTGTAATTCGATTACAAAGGGCAGATTCGATTACATTGTGTAATTCGATTACATAGGTATAACTTGATTACATGCCTAATTCGATTACACTATCTACCGCATACATAGTATATTCGCATGTAATATCCTATTTGAATACATTTAAGGATTTGCATACAAAAAATGTATTCGAATACATCTAGGGGACCCGTATACAAAACAAACACTTAAATACATTAATGGGACTCGATTTCAATGAATGGTCCGAATACATGCATGCACTTGAATACATTAAGTGTTTCGATTACATCATGTATTCGAATACTCTGGATTTGCATACAAGAGTGTATTCTAATTGAACAGAAAGGAAAACATTGTATTCAAATACAAGTATTTGAATACATTAAGGTTGAGGGTAAAATTATATTCTAAGTAAAATGTATTCTAAAATAAGACAATTAGAATAGACCAGACTTAGCCATTTTGGGTGAAAAATGAATATTATGATTAGGATAATTAATGATACACGTGATTAATATACAGTTAGCAGAGTTCAATTATGTCACACCCCAATCTTAGGCCTAGGATTGCGACCAATAGTTGATACCACATTTGTATATAAATCAGAGTTACGGGTATTAGCGGAAGTCTTTATAAAAACATAAGGATCAAAGTTGAAAATATTTACATTACAAAAGATAGAACGAAAGTTCCATTTAAGTTTGCTTGTTTATAATTTACAAAACCACCATTTCTATTTAAGTTTAACAAAAATATCCGAGCCATCGGATTCTTGAGCCCTTCATCTTCACAAGCTCTATTCTTGATTACCTGCAAAATGTTAAGAAAATACGTCAGCAACGAATGCTGGTGAATATGCTGACGAAAAAATAATTTCTTTTACTTTGTTACCCCTCGAGGGTTACGCAAGCCTCGGCCCATCTTGGCTTAGGAATAACAAAGTTATAATACAATTTACAAACTCAAGTCTCTACCTAAGTACCCTAGCAACACCGCAGCTTTCAACTTAGTTAAGTACCGTTCGTATACACAAGGTCGTGCTCCCCGCAAGAAAGCGTACCATGACCAGGTGTGGTGCGATGCGCACATCGCGTACTACCACATATGTAAGGATCCAGACAAACGTACACGACAGCCTGAGGGATAGGCTTTTACTCTCGTTTATAAATGTTTTAGAGACACTTAGTCTCACGTAAAGTTTTTCATATAACACATTGGCTCGTTTGAAAACAAGTTTAAAAATTTGGGGCGTATTCACCTTTTGATTGGGATCGGTTTCCAACACCGTTCGTGGGTCTTTCCCTTGCTATCTCGCACCTATAGTACGAGTATAACTTGTTAGTCGGATTTACAATCCGGCTTAAGACCTTTAGTCTTATTTTATAATCGCCACCTCGATTTACTTTAAGACCTTTAGTTTACAAAGTAATCTCTTTTCTTTTCTTTTTATACTTTTAGTTTTAAATATTTTTCTTTTATAAGATAACCTATAGATATCTTATTTATAAAACCCTATGTTTCTTCTTCTTTAAGAAACCCCTTCTTTATTATTTAAGAATACGTATTATACTTAAATAATATCTATAACAAAGAATTATATATTCACACATATATATCATTTACTTTTCTTTTTTTCTTTTCTTTTCTTTGTTGTATGTTTCTTTTATTTCATCGAGGTACGAGTATTTACTCGACCTTAGGTTTTAAGCCATTTCAATATTTTATTATTATTTTTATTCGGGCATTATGCCTACCTTTTCTTGACTTAATAACCCTATTCACTTGAGCAACACTTCGTCGCCGCTTGATCAACACTCTTTCTTTCATCGTCTTTTCTCGACAATACCTTTGGCACGCTTTACGAGGCACTAACACTTCACACTTCGAGATAATCGTTGGAACGTCGAGATAGTATCACCTTTTTGATATAAACTTCGTCGGGTAGTGGCACGAGTATCGAGGTTATGGCACGAAAAAAGAGGTAACGATCAAGGAGTTGGCGCGAATTTCGAGGTTTGTTTAGTGAGATGTTTTAGAGAGAGAATTATATGTGAGTTTGGATGTGCGAATGTATGAACTCGTGGCCTTCTATTTATAGACAGATTTTGGATCCCGTCGCGATACGCGACGGCCTCCTTGGCAAGCCTGTCGCGTATCGCGATGTAGGCTGCCTAAGTCACCACGTAGACCTGCCACGTGGCGACACATGGCAGGTGTTGTGCCGCGTGGTGATACACGCGGCAGACGCGTTGCCATGTGGTGACACGTGGAGACATACCATGCCACTGTGTGCCACGTGGCACACGTGTCACAATGTGTCAGATAGGTCATCGCGGTAGGCGATGACCTTGTTTCTAAGGCTGTTGCGTATCGCGATCAGCCAAAAAAATAGATTTTTCATTTAGACCTTTGAGTTTGGAAATTGTCAGAATTGGTCCCTTGACTTTGGAATCTTGACATTTTTGGCTCGAAATTTCCGTGATGTTACAAGTTAAAGAAAGGAATAACAGTGAACGGGAAACATAACAGGATCCAGGTTAGTTTTAGCCCCATTTCCTTGTTATGTTTTCGGGGCTGTGTGCATACTAGATGTGAAGTGTGAATACACTTACCTTAAGTTGTAAGTGTATGCTATAAATGATGTATGAGTTAGTCCTCATGTAGAGGTTATGAATGAATGTTTGACGATGCGTGAACGATCTTCGGATATTGCACGTGTCAGCAAAGGAAATGATCTCCAAGTGATTATAAGTGTGTGAATGTTATGATGTTACTTGATTATTATGTAAATGATAAACTGATAGGAAGTGTGTTGTAGACAAGTAGATTAAAGTGTGATAGAGGTGGTAAGGGGTCTACTAAGGGTGTTAGTGGCATGATGATAGTGCGTGGTAGAGTAAGCCTATACGTGTCTCCGTTATTAAAGTGGAATAACGAGAGAACGTGGGAGGACAAGCCTCTACGTGTCTACGTTATTAAAGTGGCATAACGAGAGAATGTGGGAGGGTAAGCCTCTACGTACTCCCGTAAACAAGTGGCTAAGACGTAACTGACAGGTAAGAGGTTAAGCGGTAAGGTGAGCAGTATAGATAGTGGACTATGTGTCTTCAGATACATATATAATGCATGTAATGGTTGTATGGTAAGATGCTTGATTAACTAGAACTCACTTAGCGTAGCTGACTTTTAGTATGCACGCAGGTGAACAGGATCAAAGAGCTAGCATGAGGATGGTACATGGCATGGATTGAACGGCTGGCATCTGAAGATAAAAGAAATAAAGTTTAAACACGGTGACTGATGTTATAATTTCAAGAATTGAATGATCGAAGTTTTATGTATTCCAAAAATGTTTTAATAAACTCTGATTTTTAAAGAACTGTGTTTATGAGTAAATCTGACGTCCAATGTAGGGCACCGGTAACGGGGCCTGTATCAGAGCCAGGGCCGGACCGGTGGTTCCAGGTCCCGCGAGGACGCTAGATCCCTAAGGGGGGTGGATTGTAACATCCCATATCAGTTGGAAAGGAGAACTAAGCCTTCTTTATAAGGAGGTGGATACCTTCCCCATCATAACGCGTTTTGAGCGCTTAATGGTAGTGGATGGGAGGAGAATTCCACAGTTAAGCGTTCTCAGGTGGGAGTAGTATGAGGATGGGTGACCACCTGGGCAACCAAAAGCAAATCCGTGAGGCGATGATGGTACGTCCCGGCCAAAGCGGATAATATTATGGTGCGGTGGTAGCTGGGATGTTACAAGATGGTATCAGATAAAAGTTCGAGAGATTTAAGCATCCTACATGCTTAGACTCGAACAGAGAGTGGGATTTAAGTGAGAAAAGAAAGAAGATGCCAGTTCAAGATAGCCATGTGTTACTCAAGCAAGCCAGGTAAAGGTAAAGTATGTGAATAATTTCAAATGTAAAGTAGAATGAGGTATGAATGTTAGTTTAATTGGTAGGGATAGGAGTATATTATGGTATGAACTGTGTGATTGTCTAACTGTTAGAAGTAGAATTAGCACAAATAGACTCATAAGAGGAAGTGCATAGGACACAGAAAGTAACGTGATCAGCTAATCACAGCTGGCCACTGTTATTACCTGTTAGCCTTACTATCCTTGTACTAAATAGTTCCTTGAGTGACGATGTTTGTGTTTCCTTATAGAGTACAAATGGCTGGAGCTAGAGAAACTATTGGAACAGGAGGTCGCACTGGACATCGTGGTAGGCCACGTATGGTCCGACAACCTTCTGTAGAATCAGCTTCTAACACAAGGGAAGAAGGAAGCACAGCTGGACGAAACCCGAGCAACAATGAAGGGTATCAACTTGACCCTGCAGTTCAAGCAGTCGTTGTTCAAGTTGTAGCCGCTGCTGTGAAGAACTTGAATCCTGAAGGGTCTGCTAGAAGCCATGGAAGAACTGCTGAAGGGTCAGGAGAGAATGGTAAGAAAGAGATGAAAGAGAGAAGGGTGACTCGAGTGTGGTGAAGTCGGTGAAAGTTGACGACAGGAAGAGAGGCCGTGGCGGGTGTAATTACAAATCCTTCAAGGGTTGTGGCCTGCCAAAGCTGACTGGTTTAGGAGACACAATCAGTACTCTCCAATGGAAAACCGCAATAGATAAGGTTATCCGAATTAGCGAGTGTCGTCCCGACCAAGTTGTGGGTTATGCTACCCAATCATTCGGTGATGAGGCAATGTACTAGTGGGAAAGTGTGGAGCAGAGAAAGACCCGGGATGAGATTAAGGCTATGAGGTGGGAGTATCTGAAAGAGTTGGTGATGAAAAGGTTTTGTGCTGATGCTGAGGTGGAGAGGGCCGAGATGAAGTTTCTGAATTTGAAGGCGGAAAAGATGACGAACCGCAAGTACACCACTTAATTCAATCGCATGTCTAGGCTAGTGCCTGACATGGTGAATACTAAGGCAAAACGGATCAGTGCTACGTCAGGGGGCTTCCACAGAAGGTCTGCACGTTATTCAAGGCTAACAAACCTGCTACCTTTGACTCTGCAGTTGAGTTAGCAGAGATGGTTTATGATGACCTGGCGGCGGATGACATGGAAGTGGAAGACAAGAAAGGAGGGAAGGGAACCAAACGGTCTACAAATGTCGTGGAGTATGCGGGAAAGAAGACACAAAAGACCACAGGCAAGGAAACATGCAAGGTGTGGGGGAAAATGCACCTGGGAGAATGAAAGGCTGGTCCCAACTAGTGCCACTGATGCGGGGAGAAGGGACACATCTCTCGTGAATGCACGGAGGATCAAAAATGTTACAAGTGTGGTAAGTCGGGTCACATAGCTAGGGATTGCAAGGAAACAGAGGCGGGAGGTGCGAAAGGGTAAAGGCTTTGGAAACTGCAGAGAGGAACGCTCGATGGAAGAATAATTGCGTACGTAATAGTTTATTTCGTTTTAAGTATGATTGCCTAAGAACTTATTTTGTGTTAAGATTTAAAAATTATGCTTATTTATGACGTGTAATACACTGAGTTTGGTTATGAGTGATTATTTATGTTATGGTAAATGTCGTTATATACAATAGTGTTAAATGGTACGAAACAAGGTTCCTTGGAAGGACGAGACAAGACTTGAAACATCGAGGGCCTCATGGACAAGCTACCTTGAATAGCTAAAACACATGAACAACACTCGGTGACTGCAAAGACAGGAGTAAGAAGGGTAACCCAGAAAGCAAGGACGACTCAATAAAGTGTGTGAATATTAGAAGTGTTCCCATTTACAAAGAATGAGCTAGGTTTCGGGGACGAAACCTCTTTAAGGAAGTAAGACTTGTAACATCCCGAAATTTCCAAAAAATAATATATTATATATTATTTATTTATAATGGAAAAGTTTACTTAAGTAGTAGAGAATTAATAAAATAATAATGATGGAAGGATAAGTAGGCTATTAGGTGGAAATTAATTATGGACCAAAAAGAAAAGATGAGCCTTAAGTTCATGGGCTTAAGGGAGTAAAAATACACCTTAAAACCCTAATCCTTTCCATTCTATCAATCTCTATACCATAGCCACCCTACACACTCAAAACACACACTTACACATACATATTCACGACCGCAGGTCAAGGAAGAGATCCAAGGCTAAAAACCAAGATTAATATTGATAGATCTTGGATAAACAAACAAGATAAAAGATTGTAGTTCATAACCAAGCAAAACCGTAGCTTTAAAACGAGAAAAGTGATGTTCTTAATCTTTAAAGTTTATGTTTTTATGAACGGTTAGCCATGAAATTAAACCCTCGAGTAGATCGGGCCTACATAAGTTATAAAGTCGCAAACTTGATGATTAAAATAGATTTAACGAACTTATGGTTATGAACGGCTCGTTTAAAGAAACCATAGATCTAGTTTTGAACGTTTTGGACCATAAAGGTCCAAGCTTTATGGTCACTCGGGTCAAGTTTTGGCCAAAAACGGTTAAGGAAATATTCATGGGTTAATACCGAGCAATAATAAATGTTAAGATCGTGATATATGATAATAATGGTGATCAAAGGACTTTTAACGGTTCAGGTAATTCGATTACAAAGGACATATTCGATTACATTGTGTAATTCGATTACAAAGGACAGATTTAATTACATTGTGTAATTCGATTACAAAGGACAAATTCGATTACATTGTGTAATTCGATTACAAAGGACAAATTCGATTACGTTGCGTAATTCGATTACAAAGGGCAAATTCGATAACATTGTGTAATTCGATTATATAGGTGTAACTCGATTACATGCCTAGTTCGATTACACTATCTACCGCATATATAGTATATTCACATGTAATATCCTATTCAAATGCATTTAAGGAATTGCATACAAAACATGTATTCGAATGCATCTAGGGGACTCGTATACAATACAAACACTTAAATACATTAATGGGACTTAATTGAAAGGAATGGTCTGAATGCATGCATGCACTTGAATACATTATGTGGTTCGATTACATCATGTATTCGAATACTCTGGAGTTGCATACAAGAGTGTATTCTAATTGAACAGAAAGGAAAACATTGTATTCAAATACAAGTATTTGAATACATTAAGGTTGAGGGTAAAATTATATTCTACGTAAAATGTAATCTAAAACAAGACAATTAGAATAGACCAGACTTAGCCATTTTGGCTGGAAAATGAATATTACGATTAGGATAAGTATTGATACACGTGATTAATATACAGTTAGCAGAGCTCACTTAAAGAAAGGAATAACAGTGAACGGGGAACGTAACAGGATCCAGGTGAGTTTCTAGTCCCATTTCCTTGTTATGTTTTAGGGGCTGTGTGCATACTCGATGTGAAGTGTGAATACACTTACCTTAAGTGGTAAGTGTATGTTATAAATGATGTATGAGTTAGTCCTCATGTAGAGGTTATGAATGAATGTTTGACGATGCGTGAACGATCTTCGGATATTGCACATGTCAGCAAAGGAAATGATCTCCAAGTGATTATAAGTGTTTGAATGTTATGGTGTGACTTGGTTATATGTAAATGATAAACTGATAGGAAGTGTGTTGTAGACAAGTAGATTAAAGTGTGATAGAGGTGGTAAGGGGTCTACTAAGGGTGTTAGTGGCATGACGATAGTGCGTGGTAGATTAAGCATATACGTGCCTCCGTTATTAAAGTGGCATAACGAGATAACGTGGGAGGACAAGCCTCTACGTGCCTCCGTTATTAAAGTGGCATAACGAGAGAACTTGGGATGGTAAGCCTCTACGTACCCCCGTAAACAAGTGGCTAAGACGTAAGTGACAGGTTAGAGGTTAAGCGGTAAGGTGAGCAGTATAGATACTGGATTATATGTCTTCCGATACGTATATAATGCATGTAATGGTTGTATGGTAAGTTTCTTGATTAACTAGAACTCACTTAGCGTAGCTGACTTTTAGTATGCACGCAGGTGACTAGGTTCAAAGAGCTAGCATGAGGATGGCACATGGCATGGATTGAACGGCTGGAATTTGAAGATAAAAGAAATAAAGTTTAAAAACGATGATTTATGTTATAATTTCAAGACAAGTTTGAATGTTTGTAATTGAATGATCGAAGTTTTATGTATTCTTTGAATGTTTTAATAAACTCTGATTTTTAAATAACTGTGTTTATGAGTAAATCCAACGTCCAATGTATGGCATCGGTAACGGGGCCCCACATAATAATATACTTAAACCATATGTAGTTGGGCGCTTCCCACCCCCAGGGGCCCCGATAGCGTCGGGAACACCGCCCCCTGGGTGCTATGGGCGCTAGGGAGAGGGGGGACGCTTCCTACATGGCGCCAGAAAGGGGGGGGGGAAGTGGAATGTGATTAGTTGGTTAGTTAATTATGCGTAATTATGTCTTTTAGATAATAACTAGGTTTGAAACCCGATTGTACTGCAAAACCCGCATGTTACAAGTGCGGTAAGCCGGGCCACTTTGCTAAGGAATGCACTGATGGGGGAGCTGGAGGAAGTGGAAAGAATGATGTTGATCACACTAGGCTGAGGATCAGAGCCTACATGCTGACTCAAGAACAAGCCAAGCAGATTCCCGATGTTGTGACTGGTACGTTTTTAGTAAACGGTATTGATGCTTCAGTATTATTTGATTTGGGTGCAAACAAAAGTTTTGTAGCTACACCATTTAGTAAATTAGCTAAAATGAACTGTTGCCGAGTGTCTGAAACTTTTATAGTAGAAACCGTTAGTGACATTTCGGTTAAAATAATGAAAGTGGTTAAGGACTGTAAGATAGAGTTAGAGGGGCATGAGTTCCCTGTTACTTTGTATGTAATGACCTTAGGAGGGTTCGATGTGGTTTTGGGAATGGATTGGTTATCTGAATATGAAGCTCAGATAGTGTGTAAGAGTAGGATAATAAGGTTAAAATCCTTGGATGGAAGTGCGGTGACGGTTTATGGTGATAAGGAAAGTTCTAGGCTTAATGTCATTTAGATGATAAAAGCCGAGGGATTGTTAAGGCGAGGGTGCGGTGCCTACCTGGCGTATGTTGTCAACGCTACGGCCGAGATGAAAGAAATGAAGGATGTTCCTATCGTGCGCGACTACCCAGAAGTATTCCCTGAGGATCTTCCGGGGTTGCCACCGGAGCGAGAGATAGAATTTCAGATAGATTTAGTACCAGGAGCCCAACCCGTCGCGAAAGCGCCTTACCGTTTAGCACCGTCCGAGATGAAAGAGCTGATGTCCCAACTGCTCCTCGATAAGGGATTTATTAGGCCAAGTGTTTCCCCGTGGGACGCACCAGTGCTATTTGTTAAGAAGAAGGATGGAAGCATGAGAATGTGCATTGATTATCGTGAGTTAAATAAGCTTACAGTAAAGAATAGATACCCTTTACCAAGGATTGATGATCTGTTTGACCAACTGCAAGGTTCGAGTTGGTTCTCCCGAATAGATCTTAGATCAGGCTATCATCAGATAAAAGTGAAAGAGGCAGACATCCCTAAAACGGCGTTCAGGACGCGGTATGAACACTACAAGTTCCTTGTAATATCATTCGGTCTAACAAATGCTCCCGCGGCATTTATGGACATGATGAATAGGGTGTGTCGGCCGATGTTGGATAGGTCAGTTATTGTCTTCATAGATGATATATTAATTTATTCAAAGAACGAGTCTGATCATGCTGAGCATCTGAGAGAGGTATTGGAGACTCTGAAGAAAGAAAAGTTATATGCTAAATTTTCGAAATGCGCGTTCTGGCTAAGGGAAGTGCAATTTCTAGGTCACGTGATAAATTCTGAAGGGATTACCGTGGACCCAGCTAAGATTGAGGCGATAACGAACTGGAAGACTGTGACAATCGTCAATTCCAGGTTAACTCCGTTAACTCAACTCCGTCAATTCAAACTTAAGATCATTGAATCTATAACGCACACTTCATTACATTTAAACTAGGGTTTAAATGACGCTTAACACTTACTACATGTGTAGTCTTTCGGGAGTTGCACCGAAACGCAAACGAGTTGACGCAAATGATCGGTGAATAAACGAAAAACGTCAAAACAATAATTATGTGATAATTTTGTGTTAAATTTATGTGTTATGTGATAACATGGTTATAAACGTTAACTCAAGACGTAAACTAGTTATTTAAGTCAGAAAAACAACAATTGAAAGCGGAGGGGCCAAAGTGTAACATAGTATTCTATAAATATATCATTAACAACCAAACCCTAACTTATTATTATTCTTCTCCCTAATCCCGATCGGAAACCCAAGCCCCCCTCCCCATGGCTGCCGTCGACATACACTCACATATACACCATCAATTCAAGCTTGTGATTGAAGAATTAGGTGCTAGGAAGGTATAATCGATTATCCTATACATCCTTATTACTTGATTTTGATGTTTAATGGGTTAATTGAAAACCCTAGCTGCCGATTTCATGTGTACATATAACCAATATGATTGTTGTTGATTTGTTAATGATTTGATAACTAGATTGAACATTGCTACACGTTAATTGTTGTGTCTTTGATTTGAGTTCAAACAAAAACCCTAATCATGTATGTAATGTGTAATTGATGTGCATGGATGGTGTTTATGGAGTCTAGAGTGTTATATGAATGCATGATAGTTCATAGATTGTTAATATGTTGAGTTTGGATGCAAACAGTTTCTGGACAGAATGTGTTATTGATGTTTAAGTGACTGTAACGAAGTGTAAATGTGAAAATTGGTTGAGATTATTGGTACTACAGTAAACTAGGTTGAGTCTAGTTTCTATAGAGTATAAATTTGTAATTTTTGGACAAGTAAAGGTTAACTTTTATGATTTTACAAAAACGTTGTGCAAAGCTGAGCTGTTAGACCTGCTGGTAGGTTATTTTGTAAATGTTATATCTCATGAACTACGAGACCAATTGGGTTGGTTCCACTTCTGGAAGTTGACTTATTGAGTTTGGAACCTAACCCAAGTGGTCTTGCATTTATTGGATTTTTCGTTTAACGGGAATTGCAAATAAAATTCTGTTACACATGAATTTGATTGTTATGAGTTTGCTGTAATGATTTGATTACTGTGAGAAAACTATGAGGAATAAAAATATAATAAAATATGTTCTGGAAACCTAAGACATATATGCTTCTGTGATGATTTTTGGTAAATTAATTGAGATGCTATGATCGGTGGAATAGTACAATCTTTCAAGTAGAATTTCTGTCTCGGTGAAACTAGCTGCTGAGTTTTTGTGAAAATGCATGAAACATGATACTTGCTAATTTATTATCGTGTTTTGACCAAATTGCCCTTGAGGGGAATGATTGCAAGTTAATTATCGTGTTTTGACCAAATTGCCCTTGAGGGGAATGATTGCAAGTTAATTGTCGTGTTTTGACCAAAATGCCCTTGCGGGGAATAATAGCAAATTGATTGTAATGATTTGACCAAATTGCCCTCGTGGGGAATAGTTGCTAGTTAATTGTTATGTGTTGACCAGATTGCCCTTACGGGGAGTAATTGCTAGTGATGTACTTTATGAATACGTGAGACGTAAATAATTGCTTACACATGTAACGTATCACAAATACACTTGTTAAAGTCACACACGATTCAAAAAAGAAACACGAAACATGTTATGTGCATAGGTATTATGTGCCGGGTCTAGAGACTCGATAATATTCCGACGCTTAGAAAAATCTCTTTGTTGTTTTAGAACGCTAGAGAGAGTTTTTCTGTGACGCACATCTTGGTGATTTAATTTGGGAATTTCTTCGCGAACAGTGAGTTTCACTTTCCCCTTTTAAACTCTTTAAACGCTTTTCTCTTGGGGGAGATAACATACTCCGAACGCATTTTAGATTTTGTTAATATAGATTATATATCACTTGTAAAGACTAAGTGGCAAACGCGTAAACTAAAGTCCTTCATAACATCGAACCGGTTAATATTTGGATAATACTGTTGAGTAGTACTACTGGGTTTGACAAACCCCACCCAACGCTAAACTCGACTAGAGGTCGAGCGGGTGTAATCTTGGCTAAACACATACCATGGTCTGGATGACCTGGTGGCAAGGCAAATTGATAAACAGTCAGCTTCGGTGTCGAACACTTAGTAATACTTGCTTTATAGGCTAGCTACCTATAGATATATAATTGACATAACACTATCTGGTAACGCAAAACGCTGTAACGCAAAACGCTGTAACGCACAACACTTAACGCAAAACGCTGAACGCAAACGCTAAACATTTATTTTTATATAAACTTGTGAACTCACCAACCTTGTGTTGACACTTTTAGTATGTTATTCTCAGGTAGCCGAGGCGGGCGCGCGGTTTAGGAACATGCATTGATTGAAAACGCTTTTGTTATGCAAACTTATTTTTAACGGTTATCTTTGGTTTTAAGTCGTCCTGCGTGACGCAACTTTTGGTTAAAGGTTTTTACGCTTCCGCATTTAATTACTCGTAAACGTTTTCATGGTTTTGAAACTCTGTTTTATGGTTTGATTATAACTGATGATTCCGATCCTGTTAGTTCACACCCTCTGACGGTAAAACTCCGTTAGTGGATTTTGAGGGTGTGACAAAGACTCCGCAGAGCCATTGGTTATAGCGAACTAGAAGCTGCATGCATACTAGACTATAACCACGACGACCCATTAGTTATAATGATACGCACTGCATAGATTTGTGTAGTCTTTGTTACCTATTCTCTGTACCTCTTTCACTCATACGCGCGCGCATACACGGCTTACCTGTAGGGATGTCGACGCCACCCTCATCATCATCCGATTCGATGACGCATGCTCACGGGAAGGAACCGCAATTACCTACCGCATCGCCACCCCGAGTAGTCCCGGAACTCGAAGCTCCCGCACCGAAGAGGTACCGCCTATCCGGAGGCATATACGAAAACGACGTTAGCTGGGATTGGTACCCTAACATGATTAGACGTATGGTCTATCGCGAACAAGTTCCCTCGTTACCTCACCCGAACCACCCTGCTTATCCCAACACCCTACCACCCATAACCGAACCTGTAGAGCGAGTTCTCGCAGCTGTTGTTTCATGCTTGGAGCGTGACGTGGGTTACATGCGCTATACGAGAGCGAACGTTTCCGGACTGTTAAAAGACGGAACCGAGACTAAGGAGGAGACTGCCCGCATGGCAGCGGCAATGAAGGAAATGCAAGAGGCTAGTGATCAACAGATGAAGATTATGAGGAAGATGCAAGCCGAGATGATAGACTTGCAAGAGCAACTCCAACTAGTAAGGACTCGAACCGAGATAGCACTAGAGCGTTGCGATGTCTTACAAATGCAACTTGCTCAGAACGCAGCCGAACCTGAGGCAGAGCCTGAGGCCGAGCCTGAGGCAGAGCCTGAAGAAGATCCCGAGGAAGATCCCGAGGAGGAACCCGAAGAAGAACCGGAGGAAGAACCGGCTGAGGAGGAGGCACACTCAGAGGTGTCCTCAGACGATGACATCTAGTGATAATGACACTTAGATAGTGGGGTTGTCTCCATCCGAACTATTATTTTCTATGATTTTAAGGATTGATTGGAAATACTTTGTAGCGAATACAATGGTTTTAATCATGAATTATTAATTAGATTAATATATGGTTGTGATGTGATGTTGTTTCTTATTTCTTTCTTACCTATCTTTTTATTACATGTATGGTGTGTTGTATATGAAAGAAAAATTCATATTTAACATTTTATACTGTGATTCAAGGAAATGGCTGGAAGAAACGCTGGACAAGGACGTGGTAACATCAACTTGACTGCAGCAGAACTCCAAACTCTGCTGAACGACCATGCGGCGGCCGCTCTAGCCGCACATGTTCAGAACCAAGCTGGAGGTCCAAGTGGAACGTGTACCTTCAAGAATTACCTTGACTGCAAGCCCAGTACGTTTAAGGGCACTAAGGGAGCTATAGCTTCCTGCGTTGGGCTGAGAAGGCCGAATCGGCATTTGAGATGTGCAATTGTCCCCCTGCCAGTAGGGTCAAATTCGCTGCTGGAACACTTGATGATTCTGCCCTCACTTGGTGGAATTCGAACGTGCAGATCCTTGGATTGGAACTGGCTAACGCAATGAACTGGGAGGAGTTCAAAAACATGATGCGAGAGGAGTACTGTCCGAGAGAGGAGATTTCGAAGTTAGAGTCAGAATTTTGGTCACTGAAGATGGTGGGCTCAGAAATTGAAGCCTACACTACCCGTTCTCACGAGTTAGCGGTGATGTGTCTGCGGATGGTAGATCCGCCGAGTAAGAGGATTGAAATGTACATTGATGGGTTAGCACCGCAGATTCAGGGCATGGTGACGTCTTCCAGACCAGCCACGATTCAACAAGCGATCCGTTTAGCTCACAAACTGACGGATCAGGCTGTGACCCAAGGTGCGTTACCACCTAGGGGTTCAATCGCTAAAGCCCGTGACAACCAGAGTAATGACAACCACAGCAACAGCAACCCGAGCAGCAGAAAGAGGAAGTTTGACAACACCAGATCCTCGTCCTCGAACCTCCCACCGCAACAACACTACCGTAAGCCCGAATTCACTCGGAGCTTTAACAATCAAAGTCACAACAACAATAACAACGGTAGTGGGCAGGGTTCGAGCGGATATGCTAGGAAATATCCGAAGTGAAATAGGTGCAATTATCATCATGTTGGCCCATGTGACCGTGTCAAGTGTCAGAGGTGCGGAAAGATGGGTCACCAGGCGAAGGAGTGTAGAGGAGACCTTGCGGCAAAGGGTGCTCCTAAGCCACCTATGACGACGAAGGGATGTTTCGAGTGTTGGCAGGAGGGTCATTTCAGGAAAGATTGTCCCAAGCTGAAACAGAACGACAACAATGGAGGTAGTGGAAGTGGCAGTAGTGGTGGAAGCAATGGCAAAGGAAGGGCTTTTGTAATTGGGTCGGGTCAAGCCCGCAATGATCCGCACGTGGTGACTGGTAAGTTCCCTGTAAACGATTGTTTTGCTTCTGTATTGTTTGACACTGGAGCTGATAGGAGTTTTGTGTCGAAAGCCTTTAGCCAACTCTTAGACTTAACTCCAACTCCGTTAGATGCTAAGTTTCCTGTTGAATTAGCTGACGGTAAGACTATAGTAACGACTCATGTACTTGCGGGATGTAAGTTAAAACTGTCAGGTCATGTCTTTGATATCGACCTTATTCCTTTTTCGCTTAGTAGTTTCGATGTCGTTGTCGGCATGGACTGGTTATCCGAGAACCGAGCGGAGATTATATGTCACGACAAGGTAGTCCATATTACTACCCCTTCCGGCGAAATCATTTCGGTCCGAGGTGAGAGAAGCGGCATGACCACCAGCGTCATTACCCTCATGAAGGCGCAGAAGTACCTACGAAAGGGTCATCCGGCAATTTTGGCGCAGATTGTTGAGAAACCCGCGGAGGAGAAGCGAATTGAAGATATACTAGTTGTGCGAGATTTTCCGGAAGTTTTCCCGGAGGATTTGCCCGGACTCCCTCCTATACGACAAGTCGAATTCCAAATCGAGTTGACACCCGGTGCAGCACCCATAGCACGAGCCCCGTATCGGCTCGCACCGGCGGAGCTTCAGGAACTGTCCACTCAGTTGCAAGATTTGTTGGATAAGGGTTTTATCCGACCTAGCTCATCGCCATGGGGAGCCCCTGTCTTGTTTGTCCGAAAGAAGGACGGGACTTTCCGCATGTGTATCGACTACCGGGAGTTGAACAAAGTGACGGTCAAGAACCGTTATCCTTTACCCCGAATTGATGATTTGTTTGACCAGCTTCAAGGATCGAGTTAATACTCGAAGATCGATCTGCGATCCGGTTACCACCAACTGAGAGTGCGCAAAGAATATATCTCAAAGACGGCTTTCAGAACACGGTATGGTCACTACGAGTTTTCGGTTATGCCTTTTGGCCTAACCAACGCACCAGCCGTATTTATAGATCTCATGAATCGAGTATGCAAGGCGTACCTCGACAAGTTTGTGATTGTGTTCATTGACGATATTCTTGTCTACTCCAAGAACGAAGCTGACCATGAAGAACACTTAAGGGTAATTCTGGAGTTATTGAAGAAGGAACAACTGTATGCTAAACTCTCGAAATGTGAATTTTGGCTTCGCGAGGTTCACTTTTTAGGACATGTGATCAACGAGAATGGTATCCATGTCGATCCCGGTAAGGTAGAGGCCATCAAAAACTGGGAAGCACCTAAGACTCCGACCGAGGTGCGGCAATTCCTAGGACTGGCCGGCTACTACCGACGTTTCATCGAGGGATTTTCAAAGATTGCTCAACCCCTCACCGCTTTGACTCACAAAGGCACTAGGTACAATCGGGGTGACGCGCAAGAATCCGCTTTTCAACTGCTGAAAACCAAACTCTGTAGCGCCCCTATCCTAGCCCTCCCCGAGGGAACGGAAAATTTTGAGGTACACTGTGACGCATCGATACAAGGTCTCGGTTGTGTGCTGATGCAACTTGAGAAGGTCATAGCCTATGCCTCTCGACAACTACGGGTTCACGAGAAGAACTACACGACCCATGATTTGGAACTTTGAGCTGTGGTGTTTGCCCTTAAGATATGGAGGCATTACTTCTACGGTACCAAGTTTACCATTTACACCGACCACAAGAGTCTCCAACATATCTACGATCAGAAGGAGCTGAACATGCGACAGCGTCTTTGGGTCGAGCTGCTCAAGGATTATGATTGTGCCATCAAGTATCACCCTGGCAAGACCAATGTAGTGGCCGATGCCCTCAGCAGAAAAGAAATAGATAAACCCAGACGAGTGCGAGCATTGCAACTCACGATTCATGCAAACTTACCCGACCAGATTCGCGAGGCGCAACACAAAGCTTTGAAAGATGATAATCTTCCATCGGAACTCATGCGGGGCATGAACAAGCAACTTGAAACCAGATCGGACGGGGTCCGATATTTTGAGAACCGGATTTGGGTTCCACGGTACGGAGAGTTGAGAACTCTGGTGATGGACGATGCTCACAAGTCCCGATATTCTATCCACCCTAGCTCAGATAAAATATATCATGATTTAAAGGCACTTTACTGGTGGCCGAACATGAAAGCCGACATTGCCACCTACGTGAGCAAATGCTTGACTTGTGCCAGAGTCAAGATAGAATACCAGAAACCATCTGGTCTACTGCAGAAACCGGAACTCCCAATGTGGAAATGGGAACACATCTCAATGGATTTTATCACGGGTTTACCTAAGACCCCGACGGGATGCGATACCATCTGGGTGATCGTTGACCGGTTGACTAAGTCTGCACACTTCTTAGCGATTAAGGAATCGGACAAAATGGAAAGACTGACTCGCGTCTACATGAAGGAAGTAGTGTCTAGACACGGAGTGCCTGTCTCAATCATTTCTGATCGAGATTCTCGTTTCACTTCGCACTTTTGGAAGTCGCTGCAAAGCGCACTAGGCACCCGTCTTGATATGAGCACAGCATACCATCCTCAGACGGATGGGTAGAGTGAACGAACTATTCAGACCCTGGAGGACATGTTGCGTGCATGCGTGTTGGATTTCTGAAAAAGTTGGGAACCCCACTTACCTTTGGTAGAGTTTTCGTATAATAACAGCTACCACGCAAGTATTGAAGCAGCGCCGTTTGAAGCGCTGTACGGACGAAAGTGTCGATCACCACTCTGCTGGGCAGAGGTGGGTGACAGCCAAATCACTGGTCCAGAACTGGTACTCGAAACTTCGGAAAAGATTGTTCAAATCCGAAATCGCATGGCAGCAGCACGAGATCGCCAAAAGAGTTACGCCGACAAGCGCCGAAAACCTCTCGAATTTCAAGTGAATGACCAAGTGTTACTCAAAGTCTCACCTTGGAAAGGTGTGGTTCGCTTTGGTAAGCGAAACAAACTCAACCCACGATATGTTGGTCCCTACCGGATAACTGAGCGCGTTGGTCCGGTGGCGTACCGACTGGACCTGCCAACGGAACTCAGTGGCGTACACAATGTATTCCACGTGTCCAATTTGAAGAAATGCCTATCTGATGAAACCCAAGTAGTCCCTTTGGAGGAACTACAAGTTGATGAACAGTTACATTTTATTGAGGAACCAGTCGAGGTTTTTGACTGGGAAACCAAAACGCTCAAGCACAGCAAAATTCCAATCGTTAAGGTTCGTTGGAACTCGAGACGTGGACCGGAGTTCACGTGGGAACGCGAGGATCAAATGATGAAAAAGTATCCTCACCTTTTTGAAGGGCTAACCAAACACAGAAAACCGCGAAACTCGGCAAACCGTCAGACATCACCGGAGGTATGAATTAAATTTCGGGACGAAATTTCTTTCTACTAGGGGATGATATGACAAACTGAAAATTTTTCTTACTTTTTTTCAGACACTCATCACGACTTGACTCAAATTTTCGGGACGAAAATTCTTTAACATGGGAATGATGTGACAATCGTCAATTCCAGGTTATCTCCGTTAACTCAACTCCGTCAATTCAAACTTAAGATCATTGAATCTATAACGCACACTTCATTACATTTAAACTAGGGTTTAAATGACGCTTAACACTTACTACATGTGTAGTCTTTCGGGAGTTGCACCGAAACGCAAACGAGTTGAAGCAAATGATCGGTGAATAAACGAAAAACGTCAAAACAATAATTATGTGATAATTATGTGTTAAATTTATGTGTTATGTGATAACATGGTTATAAACGTTAACTCAAGACGTAAACTAGTTATTTAAGTCAGAAAAACAACAATTGAAAGCGGAGGGGCCAAAGTGTAACATAGTATTCTATAAATATATCATTAACAACCAAACCCTAACTTATTATTATTCTTCTCCCTAACCCCGATCGGAAACCCAAGCCCCCCTCCCCTTGGCTGCCGTCGACATACACTCACATATACACCATCAATTCAAGCTTGTGATTGAAGAATTAGGTGCTAGGAAGGTATAATCGATCATCCTATACATCCTTATTACTTGATTTTGATGTTTAATGGGTTAATTGAAAACCCTAGCTGCCGATTTCATGTGTACATATAACCAATATGATTGTTGTTGATTTGTTAATGATTTGATAACTAGATTGAATATTGCTACACGTTAATTGTTGTGTCTTTGATTTGAGTTCAAACAAAAACCCTAATCATGTATGTAATGTGTAATTGATGTGCATGGATGGTGTTTATGGAGTCTAGAGTGTTATATGAATGCATGATAGTTCATAGATTGTTAATATGTTGAGTTTGGATGCAAACAGTTTCTGGACAGAATGTGTTATTGATGTTTAAGTGACTGTAACGAAGTGTAAATGTGAAAATTGGTTGAGATTATTGGTACTACAGAAAACTAGGTTGAGTCTAGTTTCGATAGAGTATAAATTTGTAATTTTTGGACAAGTAAAGGTTATCTTTTATGATTTTACAAAAACGTTGTGCAAAGCTGAGCTGTTACACCTGCTGGTAGGTTGTTTTGTAAATATTATATCTCATGAACTACGAGACCAATTGGGTTGGTTCCACTTCTGGAAGTTGACTTATTGAGTTTGGAACCTAACCCAAGTGGTCTTGCATTTATTGGATTTTTCGTTTAACGGGAATTGCAAATAACATTCTGTTACGCATGAATTTGATTGTTATGAGTTTGCTGTAATGATTTGATTACTGTGAGAAAACTATGGTGAATAAAAATATAATAAAATATGTTCTGGAAACCTAAGACATATATGCTTCTGTGATGATTTTTGGTAAATTAATTGAGATGCTATGATCGGTGGAATAGTACAATCTTTCAAGTAGAATTTCTGTCTAGGTGAAACTAGCTGCTGAGTTTTTGTGAAAATGCATGAAACATGATACTTGCTAATTTATTATCGTGCTTTGACCAAATTGCCCTTGAGGGGAATGATTGCAAGTTAATTATCGTGTTTTGACCAAATTGCCCTTGAGGGGAATGATTGCAAGTTAATTGTCGTGTTTTGACCAAAATGCCCTTGCGGGGAATAATAGCTAATTGATTGTAATGATTGACCAAATTGCCCTCGTGGGGAATAGTTGCTAGTTAATTGTTATGTGTTGACCAGATTGCCCTTACGGGGAGTAATTGCTAGTGATGTACTTTATGAATACGTGAGACGTAAATAATTGCTTACACATGTAACGTATCACAAATACACTTGTTAAAGTCACACACGATTCACAAACGAAACACGAAACATGTTATGTTCATAGGTATTATGTGCCGGGTCTAGAGACTCGATAATATTCCGACGCTTAGAAAAATTTCTTTGTTGTTTTAGAACGCTAGAGAGAGTTTTTCTGTGACGCACATCTTGGTGATTTAATTTGGGAATTTCTTCGCAAACAGTGAGTTTCACTTTCCCCTTTTAAACTCTTTAAACGCTTTTCTCTTGGGGAAGATAACATACTCCGAACGCATTTTAGATTTTGTTAATATAGATTATATATCACTTGTAAAGACTAAGTGGCAAACGCGTAAACTAAAGTCCTTCATAACATCGAACCGGTTAATATTTGGATAATAGCGAGTCACTGTTGAGAAGTACTACTGGGTTTGACAAACCCCACCCAACGCTAAACTCGACTGGAGGTCGAGCGGGTGTAATCTTGGCTAAACACATACCATGGTCTGGATGAACTGGTGGCAAGGCAAATTGATA
Organism: Bidens hawaiensis; assembly: GCF_021521415.1. Taxonomy (NCBI): domain Eukaryota; kingdom Viridiplantae; phylum Streptophyta; class Magnoliopsida; order Asterales; family Asteraceae; genus Bidens; species Bidens hawaiensis. Next base: position 6,873 of record NW_027502009.1, on the reverse strand, counting down.
AACAGTCAGCTTCGGTGTCGAACACTTAGTAATACTTGCTTTATAGGCTAGCTACCTATAGATATATAATTGACATAACACTATCTGGTAATGCAAAACGCTGTAACGCAAAACGCTGTAACGCACAACGCTGAACGCAAACGCTAAACATTTATTTTTATATAAACTTGTGAACCCACCAACCTTGTGTTGACACTTTTAGTATGTTATTCTCAGGTAGCCGAGGCGGGCGCGCGGTTTAGGAACATGCATTGATTGAAAACTCTTTTGTTATGCAAACTTATTTTTAACGGTTATCTTTGGTTTTAAGTCGTCCTGCGTGACGCAACTTTTGGTTAAAGGTTTTTACGCTTCCGCATTTAATTACTCGTAAACGTTTTCATGGTTTTGAAACTCTGTTTTATGGTTTGATTATAACTGATGATTCCGATCCTGTTAGTTCACACCCTCTGACGGTAAAACTCCGTTAGTGGATTTTGAGGGTGTGACAAAGACTCCGCAGAATCCGACTGATATACGAAGCTTCCTATGGTTAGCTGGCTACTATAGGAGATTCATCGAAGGTTTCTCCAAGATAGCCGCACCGTTAACCGGTATGACCCGAAATTCGGTAGTATTCAGTTGGGGAAAGTTCCAAGAAGAAGCTTTTGAAGAATTAGAGAAGAGACTCACGCAAGCTCCAATCCTGGCTCTACCCGACGGTGATGAGAATTTGGTTGTTTGTGCTGACGCTTCGCATCAGGGATTAGGTTGCGTGTTGATGCAACGAGTAAAAGTGATTGCCTATGCGTCTAGAAAGTTGAAAGTCCACGAGAGTACTTATCCGACGCATGATTTGGAGCTAGCTGCAGTAGTGCATGCCTTAAAGATTTGGAGGCACTACTTATATGGTACTAAGTGTACTATCTACACCGACCATAAAAGCTTGAAGTATTTCTTTGAGCGGAAGGAGCTGAATATGAGACAGAGAAGGTGGTTGGAGTTGATTAAAGATTACGACTGCGACATTAAGTACTATCCTAGTAAAGCTAATGTATTCGCCGACGCGTTAAGCCGTAAGAATGAGGAAGTCGTTGCAACAGTGAAGTCATACCAGTTGATTATGAATTCAAGTCTGTTTGAAGAAATCATCAAAGTACAGTCAGAAGTGCTGGTAGATGAAAGGCTAGTGAAGAAAGAAAGGATTTTCATTCAGAAAGACGAGTTGATGGAAAACACTCATGGTGTTAAGACTAGGTTTGACCGTATGTGGATTCCATGCCATGGAGATCTCAGAGGTCGAATCTTAGATGAAGCTCATAAGTCAAGGTATTCGATTCATCAAGGAGCTACTAAGATGTATCAAGATTTGAAAAGAGACTATTGGTGGCCGGGAATGAAGAATGATGTAGTAGGTTATGTCATTAAGTGCTTAACTTGTTTACAAGTTAAAGCAGAGCACCAAAAGCCTTATGGGAAGATGCAACCGCTTGAGATACCTGAATGGAAATGGGAACACATCACTATGGATTTCATAACTAAGCTACCTCGTACAGCTAAGCATCATGATACCATCTGGGTGATTGTGGACCGTTTGACCAAAAGTGCTCACTTTCTGCCTATACGAGAGGCCATCTCGTCAGAAACGTTAGCAAGCATGTTCATAAAAGAGGTTGTATCTAAGCACGGAGTACCATTATCGATCGTGTCCGACAGAGATACTCGGTTTACTTCGAGGTTCTGGAAGAAGTTCCATGAGGCTATGGGAACGAGATTGAACATCAGTACAGCAGATCATCCTCAAACAGATGGACAGTCTGAAAGGACGATCCAAACCCTTGAGGATATGCTACGTGCTTGTGTTCTAGACTTTGGAGGAAGTTGGGATTATCATCTGCATCTGGCAGAGTTCTCCTATAACAACAGCTACCACTCAAGTATCGGAATGCCGCCATTCGAAAGGCTTTACGGTAGACGTTGTAGAACCCTCGTGTGTTGGGGAGAAATTGGTCAGAAAGAAATGGGGAGTTTAGAAGTTGTGCAAGAAACTTCTTCAAAGTTCGATTAGATTAAGGCAAGAATGAGAGCTTCTCAAGACAGACAGAAGTCGTATGCTGATAAGCGACGACGTTCGATTGAGTTTAACATTGGGGACAATGTGATGCTCAAAGTCTCGCCCTGGAAAGGGATTATTCATTTCAGGAAGAGGGGAAAGTTGAGTCCAAGGTACATTGGATAAGTTTTTAGATCGTGTAGGTGAAGTGGCTTATAAGCTAGACTTGCCAGAAGAATTAGAAGGAATTCCTTCAACCTTCCATATTTCTCACCTAAGGAAATGCCTAGCTGATGACACGTCTCATGTGCCATTAATGGACATTGAGGTTGATGAACAGTTAAACTTTATTGAACAACCGATCAAGATAGTTGACCGCAAGGAGAAGCAACTTCGTCACAAGGTTATACCTTTAGTGAAAGTGATATGGAAGCATCGCAAGGGTTCAGATGCTACTTGGGAAGCTGAGGATGAGATGCACAAGTTTTACCCGAATTTGTTTATGTAATAGTTAGGTTTCTGGGACGAAACCTCTTTAAGGAGGGAAGACTTGTAACATCCTACTTTCGGTAATAGTAATAAAATAAATTTCGTCTATTTTATAGTGGGTCGTTATCGGTTTAGATAAATAGAATACGAGTTGGGCTAGGGTCGGGTTAAATGGATATGGGTTATGGACTTGGATTATGAAAGAAAGAAGGGAAGACCATGGGCTTAAGCCCATGACCCATAAATATATAAACCATAATCACCATTTAATTCCTCATTTACACATATCCCATAAACCAACCAAAACACACACTTAAGATTCTCTCTAGTTTTCTCCTTCTATAACCGAAATCACCAAGGAAACCGAGCACCGACCCGAGGTAATGATAGTTTGATATTGTATAAACCCAAACCCGCAAGAAAATGGTCACGAAACGACGAGCCGACACCGTTAAACCGTTAAGCCACGAGATCCAGAGGGAATCGGGTATAAACCGAACCTAAGATGAGTTTAGGGATCACCCTAGCTCAGATCTGGATCGAACGGGGCGAAAAACGGTGAAAAACGAGTCAAAACTCGTTTTTTCCGGCGAAACCGCGTTTTTCCGGCGACGGCACCGGAAAGAATGTACGAGGTATGGATGTCAGGGAATGTTCCCTGACATTCTGAACTAACCCTAGTTCGCTAACGGTAATTTAGCGAATTAAAGGTGATTCGCTAACCGATTCGTCTAAGGGAGCCTAACGAACTAGCTCTAGTTCGTGTCCGATTCGTTAAGGGAAAAGGATAACGAATTACCCTTGATTCGTATAACCAGTTCGTTAGAAGAAGATAACGAATTAGATGGACCGATTCGTTACCTGGACTGGACCGCTATGAACTGATTCGTTTAATAACCAGTTCATTAAAGGGATCAATTCGCTACATGGACCAGTTCGCTAAGATAAGCCAGTTCGTTAAGAGCAATGTAACGAATTAGAAGTTTAACAAATGGACAGAATGGTCCCTGAACTTAGAAAAAGAATGATTTAATTACAAAGGAGCCCTTGAACTTTTAAGTTAGAAAATTAATTAATGAATTAAAATTCTAATGGAAAATGTGTTACGACAGTTAATGGAAATAAAATTTTTCCAAGCTGACCTGGCAGCTCGACCCCAGCCAGGGGCTCTGCCCCTTGGACCCTGCTAGGGGTTGCCGCCCCTAGAACCCCCGCTTCCAGGGGCGCTGCCCCCCGGACCCTCTTTCGTTGTGGGTAATATAAAGATAGGAATACAATACGAGTAGTGATAGTTAATTAATACGTGTAAATATTATACAGTTAGTCGTGCACAGCTCAAGAAAGGAATAACTATAAACGGTGAACGTAACCGCATTCAGGTGAGTTTCTAGCCCTATTTCCTTGTTATGTTTCCGGGGTTGTGTGCATACTCGATGTGATAGTTAATACACTTACCTTAAATGGTAAGTGTATGCCATGTATGATTTATATGTTATGTATGTATATCTTAAATGTGAATGAAAACTTATCGATACGTGAACGATCTTCGGATATTGCATGTGTTGACAAGGGAGGTATGTATATTGAAAGCTTGTTGATACGTAACGATCTTCGGATATTGCACGTGCTAACAAGGGAGGTATGTTTATGATAGATGGATGTGTATGATAGATATATGTACAACATATGAATATGTATGAATGATTAAAGAAAGTATGTATTTATGGGCATGTATAGACGGTATGTACGAAGATGAAGAAAGAGGGATCAGACCCTAATAATATCTGAGATATAGAATAAATGGATCAGACCCTAATAATATCTGAGATAGAGAAGTAAAAAGGGATCAGATCCTAATAATATCTGAGATAGACAAGAAAGGGATCAGACCCTAATAATATCTGAGATAGACAAAGGAAAGAGGGATCAGACCCTAATAATATCTGAGATAGAAAAGCAAGGGATCGGACCCTCATAATATCCGAGATAGAAAAGGACAGTAATTTATATAGTATGAAAGTAATAAAGTATGAACGTATGTATGAATTTATGTAATGAAAGTAAATTAGTAAACTAACGATTATGTGTCTTCGGATGCATAATCGAAGGTTAAGTGTATGTATGGTATAATGTGTGGCTAACTAGAACTCACTCAGCGTAGCTGACTTTTAGTATGCACGCAGGTTAACAGAGTGAGACAGCTGGTTTGAGATGGACACATGGCAGGTTTGAAGAGGCTGGCATCTGAAGATTGTCATGAAGTTTCGAATGTTATAATTTATGTTATGTTTTAAAAGACAAATTATGGATAATTGTAATGAATGGTTGATGTTTTATATTATTCCGCGAAAGTTTTAATTAACTCTGATATTTAGAACTGTGTTTATGAGTAAATCCAACGTCCAATGTAGGGCACCGGTAAAGGGGCCTTACAAAAATAGTGTCAGTACGCATACAACTTATGATGAAAGCGACACATATACGGCCAGTATTTGATAGAAAAATAAATTAGTGAACGTATAACGTATGATACAAAAAAATAATATAAGTAAAACGATGTTTATTCGGTTGGAAAATTATAGTCGTTGTGATGAAAATTCGGTCGGTATTTATAGGTTCGCGGCAACATTGGAATTAAACCCAAAAAAAAATTCAAAAAAATGACCCATTTAAAACAAAAAACAAAAACAAACACGGACTTGTGGCGAGTTGACATACATTCGGCCGATAAAGATTAGGTTCCTTATAACATAAAAAATAATTTTGTTATTGGTTAAGTTTGTTACGATACCGAAAATAAATAAACAATATCACGTGTGTTGCGACGACGAGGCGTTGCATTTTTAGTTGGTGTCTCTTAAGTTCGTCACGATACCGAAACTAAATCTAAAACTCAATTTCCTAATATTAAAAACAAAAACCTTTAAAAAAAGAAGCTAAATTGAAAGTCCTTTCAAAAATGTGATGTCACATCCCATCAAAATTAAAACAATAAATAGTTTTAAACAATTGATGTACAACCACTAGGATTTGAACTCTGGCAATCTAACACCAAAGAAATTAGCAAAGCATACCTCAGCCAACGCACTGTCACTAACTAACTTGTTTCATTGATGAAACTAATTTTTTTTTTTTTAAAAATAGATGGTTTCTAAAAAGAAGTTGTGACACCAACATTTAATATTTATCTATATATATAATTGAGAAAGGGAATTACCAGGAGTATCCATAAAGAAGATGTAGGAGGGACGCGATCATGGTGAAGTTCATGGAAAAGATGAAGGAGGGAGGCAGAATTAGGGTTAAACATTAACCATTTTTTTTTTATTTGAACCAAAGATGTTACATTTGTCACCCTTAAATTTATAACTTTTAAAAACTTTACCTAAAACTTTATCTTTTATAGTTTTTAAGTTTTATTTCTTATGCTTGTATTTAATGTAATTTTATTTCATTATTATGTTATTTGGATTATTTTTAATAAAAAAAGGAAAAAATAATGATGAGATAATGATTGGAAGGGGCTCCATCCACTACACCCCTTTTAACCAAAAAACCCATATGTTGATGTGGCGTCACATGTCGCACAACGCCCCATAAGGGTTCCATCCACTACACATGGTCTAGGATTTGATGTGAAAGAGTTTCACAAATTAATGAGATGTTATAACCCATTTTAAAAGTTATCTGGGTTTGGTGAAATCCATAACACGCTTATAATTTTTTACCATAAAATTGTTTCTTAATTATAAATAATATCTTTTTTTTAAATAGTATATCCCTGCTTTATAAGATTTTCATATCAAATATTTGGTGAGATTAATTTTAATTTAATGAGTTGTTATAACCCGTTTAAGGGCTATATGGGTTTGGTGAGACCCATACTCATGAATTCAAGTCAAAATGCATGAGAAACATTCATTTACAAATAAAAAAAAATATGGTGCGAGAGAATGTATGGAGGTTTTGTTTATATATATTAAAGATTAAGATTATCTTGTGTTAAATACGTAAAACTTAGACCATCAATCATCATTTATGGTGGTTGACGAATACAAAGGTGGTTTTACATAGTGTAAGTTAAAGCTGAGTATGGTTCGGTTATTAGGTGAAACCGAAACTGAAACCGAAGTAATCGTTATTTGAATATACAAATCATATAGTTTTCGGTTTTCCGGTTATTTTCGGGGTTTTTTTTTCAATTATGTGTAGATATTGCAAAAAAAATTACAAAAAATAAGAAAACGCATATTTTAAACTTGCATAAAAACGTATTAGAATGCAACATATATATATTTAATTCAAAAAAAGAGGCACGTGATACGTGGAAACATAGGAATACAAAGTTGCTA